>NC_133666.1:109171739-109471739 GCF_037893015.1 Macrotis lagotis | reverse complement strand
GGACTTAGCAGCAACTACATTGGAAGCTCGTAGGGCTTGGAATATAATATACTGGAAGGCAAAAGAGCTTAGAATGCAACCAAGAATCAATTACCCAGCAAGGCTGAATGTCCTCTTCCAGGTAAAAAG
The DNA here is from genome assembly GCF_037893015.1 of Macrotis lagotis. Taxonomy (NCBI): domain Eukaryota; kingdom Metazoa; phylum Chordata; class Mammalia; order Peramelemorphia; family Peramelidae; genus Macrotis; species Macrotis lagotis. Next base: position 109,471,610 of record NC_133666.1, on the reverse strand, counting down.
ATGTACTTTCAATGAACCAGGGGAATTTCAAATGTTCCTGCTGGAATGGCCAGAGCTGACCAGAAGGTTTGATCTTCAGGTACAGGACTCGGGTGAAGCATAGAGATTGGAAAAGGGGAAAATATGACGGACTTGATAATGAACTGCCTGTATTCCTGCATAGAAAAATGACACTGATAATACTCATATGAACCTTCTCAGTTAATAGATCAGGTAGAGGGAGCTTTTAGAGTTGAAGCACAGGAGAAAGCTGAATTTGAAAGAGAGATTTTTTTTTTTAGATTTTTGCAAGGCAATGGGGTTAAGTGGCTTGCCCAAGGCCACACAGGTAGGTAATTATTAAGTGTCTGAGGCCCGATTTGAACTCAGGTACTCCTGACTCCCAAGCCAGTGCTCTATCCACTGCACCACCTAGCTGCCCCGAGAAAGCTGAATTTGAAGATAAAATATGGCGTAAAAATGGAGTCAATAGAAAAAAGGGAAATGTAATGGGAGAAAGAAAAAGGAGAGGGGGGAATAGGCCAAGATATTTCATATAATAAGATTTTTCCTTATTACAATGAGCTATTACAATGATATGGAAGGGGGGAAGGCAAGGGGGAATGCGGGAATCTTTGCTCTCATCAGAGGTGGCTAGGAGAGGAAACAGCATATATACTCAATGGGGTATAGGCATCCGGAGTAAGAAGAGAGGGGATAGGGGGAAGGGGGGATGTGAGTTATGGAGGAGAGGATGGACCATGGGGGGAGAGTGGTCAGATATAACACATTTTCTTTTTTACTTCTTGCAAGGGGCTGGGATTGGATGGCCTGTCCGGAACCATAAGGCCAGGTGGATGCTGGGCCTAAGGGGTGGTAGGGGGGCTCGGGGCCTCTTGGCCCCAGGGCCAGGGATCTGTCTGCTGCACCACTCAGCTACCCTACAGCAGAGTCAGAGTGAAAGGAGAGAGAAAATATAGTACATGGTAGTGGAGAAATAAGAAAGGAGGGAGTTGCGATCAGCAATGGCAACAGTGGAAAAATATGGAAGTAACTTTTGCAATGGACTTACCATAAAGAATGTGATCCACCTGCCACAGAGTTGGTGGTGTTGGAACAAAGACTCAAGCAGATGGGCTGGATGGCCTGCCTGGGGCCGCATAGCAGGGTGACCCTTGGGTATCTGAGGCTGCTGGATTTGGATCCAGGTGCTCCTGGCTCAAGGGCCAATGCTCTGTCCGCCACCCAGCCACCCCTACTATTATTACTATTTTCTTTTATTTTGGGTCTTTTTTTTCTTTCTTTTTTTTTTTGGTTTTTGCAGGGCAGTGGGGTTTGGGTGGCTTGCATGTCACACGGCTGGGTGATTGTTGGGTGTATGGGGCCGGATGTGGGCTCAGGTGCTCATGGCTCCAAGGCTGGTGCTCCGTTCATTGCATCACTTGGCCATACCTACAATTATTACTATTATTTTTTTTAATTTTAATTTTTTTCTCTCCCCTTTACTTTATCACTCAAGCAAGTCTATATTTATGGGGGGTATTTCATTTACTCTTAAACAAGTATATTTTATTAATGTAAAAAAAACATTATTTGTACAAAATAAGAATGAATATTAAAAAAAGAAAAATAAATAAACAAACAAATAAATAAATAAATAAAATAGAGAGGGATGGAATTGTTAGATTATCTCATACAGTGTCAGTTCATGAACAAACAATAAAATCTTATCTACACTCTATGCCATCTCACATTTACATAATAATCCCATTATGGTATGTAAAATGCTTTATACGTTTTATCTCAAGTGAGTCTTCCAACATGATATAGATAGTATTATTTTCCCATTTTACAGATGAGGCAGTTGAGCATCAGAGAGGTATTTATATGTTTTATAATAATTGATACCAGAAAGTTTAAGGATGTTGCAACAAAAATGAAGGATAGATGATAGAGTCTCCTTGGAGAAACAAATAAAAATACTGGAGTAATTGGTTTCATATCACATATCCAAAGGTAACATTAAGCATGATTTTATTGGTCACTCCTTTGCCTTGCCTGGCAAATGTTCATAATGAAAATAAGCAAAAATATACAAAAATTCACCCTAAGATAGAAATCATTAGCTGTTTTTTAAAAAAGAAAGATAAAAATAAAAATGAAAATGGGTTAGCAGATGAAGACATAGTGAAAACTGTAAGAACCAATCCTGCTTAAATGAAATTGGTAAATATTTACAAAATCTGTAATGCACAAATGAATAGAATCAAATATAATGAACAATCCAATCTCAGAAACAGAAACTGATTAAGTCATATGTGGAAAAAAAACTAAAACTCAGCCCTAGATGGATTTACAAAGAATAATTGTTTATATTCCTAAAATTATTTGGGAAAAATGGAGATAGAAGGCATCATACTGAATTCCCTCCATAAGACAAATATATTCTTGATAGCCAGACCAGGAAGAGAAAAATATTGATTTGAAATATTGAATAAAATATCAGCAGAGACTATCATAACCTATTTAAAGATTATTCACTATGACAAGGTTGGGCTTATGCTGGGAATACTTGGATGACTCAGCATTGCAAAAACTATAAGTATAATAGACCACATTAATAACAAAAATCATAACATTATTATACCATAGTCTCAGAAAAAAATTTAACAAAATTTACTTTACATTTATCTTAAGGACACTAAGATACACTGGAATACGACCTAGTACTGGTTGTTTCATATGTGTAATATGCTCCCTTCCCTCCCTTTATCACTTTTTAGAATCATTTATTAAATTTAAGACTAAGTTCAACTACTTTCTAAACCTGAAACCTTTCCTAATCTCCAGCTGCAACTGTCCTCTTTCTCCAAACTACTTGTGTTTATTCTGTATATACTTATGTAACAATCAACAAACATTTTTTAACAATTACTAAGGACCAGGCATTGTGCTAAACTCTAGGTGTACAAAGAAATGTAAAAGCATAGTCCCTGCCTTCTAAGAGCTTGAATTCTAATGCACATGTTGTGTACTACACCTTTCCCCATCTCTCAAGAAAATGTCAACTCCTTAGGGACATATATGGTTTCATTTTTTGTCTTTCCATCCCAGCAAGAGTTTCATCCTATTTAGGTTCTTAATATATGTGTTATTTTATAAATAACTTGCACAGGGTTACACAGTAAATATCAGATGTCAGAATTTCTATCTTTGCTGAAAGTCAACTGAATCAATAATGTAACAAATGTGAGTAGTCTCTCATGTAGGATGGGTTAATATACGGTTAAGGTGTGACAGAATGTGCCATAGTTAGCCTCTGAGTCATAGTTGGCCTATCTTTCCTCTGACATATCTTTGTGTAACTCTGGGCAAATTACTTCTCAATGACTCTGACTTGGTTTTTGAATCTGGAGTTTATGAGCTTCGATTATATATATATATATATATATATATATATATATATATATATATATATATATAATATATATATTGATAACCATATCTCAATATGTTTAATTTTATGCATTTAGAAACATTATTCTGAAAAGGGATTTACCAGATCTGTATAGAGATCTATAACACAAAAAAGGTTTTAATGATACTTTGTTCTAAGATGACAAATTTCAGAACAGGAGCCAGCTACATTGATAGAGAATATTTACTCAGAGTTTCCTATCCCATTAAAATTATGTCTGGGAGAGGAAAAAATAAGATAACCAGATACCTTGATATTCTGAGACTATCTTGGGGTTAGGGAAGAAGATTTATTTTCATGTACTCATGTGACTCATATGTATTATAGTAATAGTGTAGCATGAAAAATATTATATAGACTTATATCCTTGTTAGTCAACATACAGCAGATTTCCATTTCTTTCTCTTCCTGTAGAGCTTCGCTACTCCACATTCAAGATGGACAAGGATTGTGTTCCCATTTTTTCCCTGCCCTAAGGGATTGACTTCATTTACATGCATTTCTTACCAGTCAGTTTTGCAAAGCTTACCTATTCTCAGCTTTCTGGGCTGAAATTTTTATCCCACCCCCAAACTTCTCACACCACTCTCAAATTCTTTCAGACTCTCTCAATGCTTATTTCCTTTTTGTCAGCCCCTCAGTTCCCCATTCAAGATCCTTTGGACACTCTCCCTGAAGAATGAATTTGGGAGCAAATTATCCTAAATACTTAATAGTCTGAGTCCCTCAGACCTGTCCACTCTAAAGACAGGCCTTTGACTTCAGAGCACTCTGGGAGCAAAGATGCATATTCTCTAACTGTCTGACTTACCCTGGAGGTCCGAAGATAACCACTAGAATAGTAGATGGACTCTGTTGACTTCACCCCCACTTTGGGGAGTTCCCTCAACATGTTTGGTTCCTGCTTTGCCAAGTCTCTCATCTGCCTCATCATCCATATGACTCACCTACTTTGTTCAGGCATGCCTTCCCTCATTCCAGACTTTCTTTTTCTTTTCTTTTTCTTTTTTGCAAGGCAATGGGGTTAAGTGGCTTGCCCAACATCACACAGGCCAGGTAATTATTAAGTGTCTGAAGCTGGATTTTAACTGAGGTACTCCTGACCCCAAGGCCAGTGCTCTATCCACGGTGCCACCTAGCCACCCGCAGACTTTCTTCTTTACTCCACGCTTCCATTACAGGACCCATAAATGAACTCTTGTCCAAGCCCTGAAATTCTGAGTGTCAAGTAAGATCTGAGCTCCAACACTCAAGTCAACCCCTGAGGTTACTGCCACCTGCTGGCTTAAGCCCACCTGTCCTGACCCATCAGGGAAGCAACAGTGTCTGCCAAATTTTGAATTCAGGCCAACTTGGCTAGGCTTTCTGATCTCTATGTGGAACTGCCAGAGGAGGTGGGGAAAGGATACAGGCTGAATTTTTAAGCACTCTCTCCTCTCCTGTTTTTTTGCCTCTGACTAATCTTCATGTAATGAAACAGGGTACCCCCCCCCCCAGGGATATTGCCAAATTGGCATGGGATGCATGGTCTTCCTCTCATTTCTCTTTTCTGATGATATCCTTCCTCAAGTTCCTGCTCTTCTCTACTCTTTACTGTAGTATAGCTCACTTAAATTCTATTCAAGTGTTTGGCTATTTTTTGCTGCAGTGTGAGGGCACCTAGACCCAGTTGAGGGAAATTACACAAAGGCAGTCTCATATTACTGAGTTGACCCAAGTTTAAATCATTACACCTGTGACTTCCAGGTGATTCTTGTTGTCATTCCCCTTCCCAGTCAGTCTATTGATATCTTCTCAAACCACAAGCCTGTGTGTAACTTGCCTCCATCTGCAAAGAACCTTCCTTCTCAACCAATTCTTTTTCTTTTTTTTAAGGTCTTTATTTTTTTTACTAATATTTTATTTATTTTCCAATTGTGTACAATAGTAGTTTCTACCTATCTTTTTTTTGTAAAGTATGGAATTTTACAATTTTCCCCTACCCTCTCTTCCCTCCCCCACACCTCCCACAGAAGGCAGTCTGAAATCTTTACATTGTTGCCATTGCTGTATGTTGATCAAAATTGAATATGTTGAGGAGAAAATAAAATATTAGAGATAGCAAAATTATGTAGTACATAAAACACTTAAAAAAATTGAAGGTAATAGACTTTGACCTTTGTTTAAACTCCACAGTTCTTTCTCTGGATACAGATGGTATTCTCTGTATTTGGAGATACCCTAATATTGTCTCTGATTATTGCATTGATGGAATGAGTAAGTCCATTAAGGTTGATCATCACTCCCATGTTGCTGTTACCCTTTTTCATGATCTCTTCAGGGAATAGACCCAGTAATGGTATTGTTGGATTAAAGGGTATGCACATTTTTATTGCCCTTTGGGCATAATTCCAGATTTCTCTCCAGAAAGGTTGGATGAGTTCACATCTCCACTAACAATGTATCTCCCCATCCCTTCCAACATTGAACATTGTCCTTTCTGGTCATATTGGCCAATCTGATGGGTATGAGATGGTACCTCAGAGATGCTTAATTTTCATTTCTTTAATCAGTAATGATTGAACATTGTCCTTTCTGGTCATATTGGCCAATCTGATGGGTATGAGATGGTACCTCAGAGATGCTTAATTTTCATTTCTTTAATCAGTAATGATTTGGAGCAAATTTTCATATGACTATGGATAGCTTTTTTTTTTTTTTTTAGTTTTTGCAAGGCAATGGGGTTAAGTGGCTTGCCCAAGGCCACACGGCTAGGTAATTATTAAGTGTCTGAGGTCGGATTTGAACTCAGGTACTCCTGACTCCAAGGCCAGTGCTCTATCCACTATGCCACCTAGCCGCCCCTATGGATAGCTTTGATTTCCTCATCTGTAAATTGCCTTTACATATCCTTTGACCATTTGTCAAACCAATTCTTTTTTTTTTTTTTTAGGTTTTTGCAAGGCAGATGGGGGGGGGGGGAGTTAAGTGGCTTGCCCAAGGCCACACAGCTAGGCAATTATTGTCTGAGGTCAGATTTGAATTCAGGTACTCCTGACTCCAGGGCCGGTACTTTATCCACTGGGCCACTTAGCCGCCCGCCAATTCTTTTTCTTCATAACTGTAATATTAGTATTCTTATTGTCAAATTGTTAGCAATATAACAACTCAGTTTAACTTTCTTTTTTCGGTTTGTGCAAGGCAATGGGATTAAGTGACTTCACTCAAGGTCACACACAGCTAGGTAATTAGTAAGTGTTTGAGGCTGAATTTGAACTCAGATCCTCCTGACTCCAGGGTTAGTGCTCTATCCACTGTGCCACTTAGTTGCCCCAGTTGAGCTTTTTCTGAATGCCAATAATAATATTTTACATTTATATCATACTTCAGATTTTCAAAGTACTTTCTAAACATTGTTTCACTTGATCTTTACTAAAGCCCTGTGAATGAGGTACCATAATCTTCATTTTATAGATGAGGAAATGAAACTCAGAGAGGTTTAAGGGACTTGTCCAAAAATATATAATTACTAAGAGGCTCAGGTATGATTTGAACCCAGGCTTTCTTGACTAATATTCTACACCACACTGCCTGGAAACACAAAAGGACCTTTAAAAGCCTCAGCCCTACCATAACTGATACCTCCCTCTCCCAACTCCTAAGTATCACTAGTATATTTGCATTTAATTGAAATCTAATTCTTCTGATTGCAGTCAGACTTGATAGGTCTCAAATTCACCATGATTATGGGGCATGGGGGGAGGAATTTTTTGTGTGTTATAGCTTAGACATTTAAGCAATTCTATCACTTCTTAGATGATAGAAGCATTTGAGATATGCAGCAGAATGAGGATTGCTTTTGGCAAACTTGTGAAATAATAAAAGTTTTTCAATTCTCACCTTTGATTTTTCATTCTCCAAACATCCCTCCCAAGATGCCTCATCAAGCTGGCTCTATTCTCTCTGACCTGAGGTTCTTTTACTTGACCACTCTGGTGTTTAACCAGCAAGGAACCCTTGTATATCCTGTATTTCATTTCCTCAAGATCTGAAAAATTCATCTAAATGTGCTAATGAAATTTTAGTTGTAACCTTCTGGAGACTTGATCTATTAATGAAACTAATATTAAGAGCCAATTTGATCACTCACATCATGCCTCAAAAGCAGCTATCTTCTACTTCTTTTCTTTGGTTATAGGTATGTTGATGGTGGTAATAATGTGTGTCCTTGGGGCTTAGGGATCCCTACGCAGGACTATGTTAAAAGTGGAGAAGGAACTTTGGAAAGGAAAAAAATTTTCCCCTTCAGTACCATGTCTATGATTGATAATGAACAGGCCAAACCTTGATCCTAGGCCTATTGGAGAGTTCATTTATTTACCAATTTTCAATGAACAAAAATCTATTTTCTCACCTCCATCTCTCCACAGGTAGAAAGAGAAAAAAAAAACAAAGCCCTTGCAACCAATATGCATAATCAAGCAAAATAAATTACTGCATTGATCATGTCCAAAAATGTGTGTCTCACTCAATCTTCATTCTGAGTCTTTCACTTATATTAGGAGGTGGGTAGTATCCTTCATCATCCCTTTGAAGTCTTAAATTTTTCAAAGTTGTTTGTCTTTACAATAGTATTGTTATCATATAAATTGTTCTCTTGGTTCTGCTCACTTTACTCAGTGAGAATTCATAAAAGTCTTCCTTACAATGGACAAGTTTCAATCAATAATAAATAAGACACAAGGAAAATAATTGAATTCCTCTTATTAGTTGAGCTCCTCTGGTCAGAGTAGGCAGATGAAAAATGTTGATGAGATGTAGATTGTGAGGAATGTAGGGTGTGGAGGGGAGCCTTAGGGAATCCATTACAAAAGGAGAAGCTGTGAGAAATATGGGGTGATGGTCTTCACAGGGTGTGGAGGGGAGCCCTTAGGAATCAATTACAAAGGGGGAATGGCCCAGCCAATCAAAAGACTGGAAGAGTCTTCCTAATCCTATTCCAGGGATACCAAACCCCAATGGTCAAGAGTGACCTAGAGATCTTGACCTAATGCAATTAGGTAATTGACTATTAATCCACACCCCCCCCCCATGACTATTGGGATTCTTTAGCATATCATGCATTGGATGATGAGGGGGATCATATTAGGGGCATATCATAGAATGGGAGGACCTTTTAGATTGCAACTCAAACTCGAGAGCCTATGAACATCCAGGAGGGAGGGGAAAGAGTTTCTGAGGACAATAAATTACCTGACTCCTGAGACTAAGGTGTGCCTTAGGCCTAGGAGTGAGGTACCTATATTTAGTAAGGTGTATCTATCTTGCGAGTTTTGTGAGTAAAATGTGCACTTTTCTCTCACTCTAGCAGGTTTTCCTTTTCATTCAGTTATAACAATTTGGGGGCTCATCCCAGATCTTCAGAACACCTCAAGGAAGCCCCAGAAGAGACCAGGGGAAGGAGGCCTCTTAGCTTGATTTCAAGCCAGATCCTCGTTTCTTTTCTGGGGTTCCCTTGGGTGCATGTCTGAATGGACCTGAAACCCTGCCATTGACAGGGAGAGTGATGGAAAATTGTGGAAATGAACCAGAAAGGTAGGGAAACTTCGGTTTTTATCTTTCAAGGCTGATTCTAGACAATTCCAGGAAAGCAAGTCCTAGATGGGAAGCCAGGGGTTGAAAAGGTGCTTCAGGGAGGGGAGGAAGAGGACCCCCCCCCCACATCCAATACCCAAGGAGAAGCCTTTGCGTAGGAAATGAGCTAGCTGGGACAGCGAGGATGCTGTCCAGGGTAAAGAGAAAAGTAAGTTCATCAGATACTGCTATTCTGAATAGCCACAAATCCCCATCCAAAAACAATCTGTCTGGTGGCCAAGGTTTGTGTCTGATGAACAGTGAACCATAAGGTACCTTTAAATAAAGAGGAGGTGGAATATGCAGCATGCTGGATAATTGAGGAATGCTAAATTATGTCTAAGCAAGTTAGAAAAAAGATTTAAAAAAACATAGGTGCTCCTAGAGAGGAGGAGGCTAACAGAGGGGCCCAAGAGGAAAGGGAAAGTCTGGAGAGAGGAGAAAAAGAAATGTTTTCTAAATTAAGGAAGCCGATTGGATCCAATGCTGTGTGAGTGAGTTTGAATGTTCCCACGGGAATGTGTGTTTTTGTTCTATGTCTTGTCTTGTGTACGTGTCTCTTAGTAAAGTTATTAATTAAGCAGAACTTTCCTGATAATAATCTTTGATATAATTTGTTTAATGGAATGCTTTTATGTTTCTGTGCCGCATATGTAATGTTTTTCGATATGCTCCCTTGACAACCTGTAGTGAGGGTAGTTATGTTTGTCCACCTGTCTGTTGACTCCTTCAATAACCAGTTTTCCTTTCAGCCCTTGTTGGTAGACAAGGTTTCTAAGGTTTCTATTACTTTTTATTTTTTCCCAATAAACTAAGGCTGTTAGAGTTCACATACTGGTCACCTATACTAACTATTCTCTCACCATCTTTATCATATATTCCTATGTATGATAAGAGGGCAAAACTGTTAAGTTTCCCTGGAATTCTATCTGACCCATCTTGTATCTGTTATCCCTGTATGTATTCTGACATCTCCCTGGAACTCCCAGTGCTGTATTTTCCAAAGATTTCATAATGTTGAAACCTTTTGTATGTCTCAGGGAGAGGCAGTCTTGTTAAATTTGGACAGAGTTCACAATCTGTTTTATTCAAGGAATTTCTCTGAAATCCTTCCTTTATAGTCATTCCACTATTAGGATGAGTAAGTTTTGCAATCAATAATAGACTTATAAATATGGGTATACATGGAATCCCTACATATATTGAAGAAGGAAATGTTGTTCCATCAGGCGGTGTGACTGCCTTGAGTCTTCTTGCCACAACTGTGTCAAACAGCTTAGAGACCCTGGCTCCCCACAGGGAAGGATTGAGAAGTTCTAGAAGGGGAGATTTTTTTTTATCCCTATGGGTGCTTGGGAAAGATCCCATGCTTTCTCCCTGGATTTGGGAACTTTGTGTAAAGTGGCTTACAAATCATTCTAAGAGGAGAAGGAAGTGGTTGTGCAGAGACCCCCACATGGAAATCAGCCCCTCCCTCACCCGGTGGTACTGTGGTACTTTGCTAGGTGTGCAGAGTTACAGAAAGGGGAGGGGAATACTTAAAGAGAAAAGCAAGCTGTGCTTTGGGGAAGAGTTTAGAAAGAACCTTTAAGGGAAAGAGTGAGAAGTTAGAGGAGGGAAGATATTGATAGGGAAAGTCAGTCTTTTCAAGTATGAGAATTATGAATTAATTTGAGGAAGATACTGCTGGTGAAGCATGAAGACCAAGTTGTTATTTAAAAAAGGGGGAGGAGTTGTGAGAAATGTAGGCAGTTGGTCTTCACAGGGTGTGGAGGGAAGCCTTAGGGAATCCATTACAAAGGTGCAGTTGCCCAGCCAATCACAAGACTGGAAGAGTCTTCTAATCCCATTCCAGGGATACCAAACCCCAAACTGGTCGAGAGTGACCTAGAGATCTTGACCTAATGCTACTGAGTTTGCACAATTAGGTAATTGAATATTAACACACACACACCCCGCTGTGACCATTGGGGTTCTTTAGCATATCATGCCTTGCATGGTGTGGGGGATCATATTAGGGATATATCATGGAATGGGCAGACCTTTTAGGAACATCCAAGAGGGAGGGGAAAGAGTTTCTGAGGACAATAATTTACCTGACTCCTGAGACTAAGATGTGCATCACTCCTAGGAGTGAGGTATCTGTATCTTGTAAGGTGTATCTTGCAAGGTTTGTGAATAAAATGTACAACTTTCTCTCATTATAGCAGGTTTTTCTTTTCATTCAGTTATAACATAGATGTAGTCATGAAGCTGTACAAGTCAGTTTATCATCATGTTTAAAGCCATAAAAAAATCTGCATGGCAATCCATGTTTAAGAAGAGCTTACTAGACAAATATCTTCAATGATTTTAGCCACCGTTTGGCAAAATATGTACACTGTATTTAACAAAATTACCAGGGATTTCATTTGTTTTCCAAGGTAAAATGACTGAAAAGTTAGAGATTATATTTTCAAATATATGTTTATAGTTTTATTAACCAACACCCACATTCTCTTGTCATCAATGTAGGCAAATCTAATCATTCACTGTAATTAGATAAAGGTTGGCTTGCTCTGGCTAATAAAAAATATAAATTTTCAAAATCCCTCTCAACTCTTGGGTTAGTAAGGACAGAATAACTGAACCTTGATGAAATGGTTCAGTGAATGGTGGAGAATTAAAAATGATTTTTATGAGTTTTTTTTAGTAAGCATTTAATTTTTTTTTTAGGTGTTTGCAAGGCAAATGGGGTTAAGTGGCTTGCCCAAGGCCACACAGCTAGGTAATTAAGTGTATGAGACCAGATCTGAACCCAGGTACCCCTGACTCCAGGGCCAGTGCTTTATCCACTATGCCACCTAGCCTCCCCAGCATTTAATTTTTTAAAAGCGTCTTAAAGAAAATTTTATTTAGAGTTTTACAATTTTCCCTCATTCTTGCTTCCCTCCTCCCACCCTTCCCACAGAAGGCATTCTGTTAGTGTTTACATTAGTTCCATGTTATACATTGATCTCAGTTGAATTCGATGAGAGAGAAATAATTTTTTTGTTTTTAAAGATTTTATTTGGGGGCGGAGCCAAGATGGCGACATGAAGGGATCGAGTCTTAGGAGCTCTCTGATAAAAACTCATAAACTAAGGACTCTAACTAAACTTTCAAGAGACAGAACCCACAAAGGGACCCAGTGAGGCAGTTCTCCTACTCAAGGTAACCTGGAAAAGAGCAGAAAGGCTCTGCTCCCCAGGGCCGGAGGGGTGGCCCGCCAAAGCCAAAGAACTTCAGCCTCCCGGAGGCAGCCCCAGGGTGCTGGGAGCCTCAGCTCACAGCAGCGGGGGAGTCTCCTAAGCTGCACCCCGGGGAGCATGGGGCACAAAGTGGGGGAACAGTGGGGGACCTCTGACAGAGCAAGCACTGGAGCCCAGCCCTCAGGACACACAACCAGCAGCCTGGTCTTTGGGCAGCCTAGACCTGGAAACAGAAGCAGGTGGAGCTAGTAAGCAGGAGCCCCCAGGGCATGAGCCCATTGAGCTAAGGGAGGGGAGTGAAGAGGGAGAGAGACTGCAGAGCTCTGTCCTCTGCCCCTGGAACAGGACTCTGGAGCTCTGACCACATTTAGATCCTGATTGCAGTCTAGGCCCCCCCCATAGAACAGCAGGGCCCCCCCACCTCAGCCCCATGGCAGAGGGGGGCGCTTATGGTCATTCACAGACCGGGAGGGAGGACAGAACCTCACACACTGAGACCCTTGTGGGAGTGTCCCAAAAGCTCAGGAAGCACCCCCAAAAAACAGGCTTAGGCTGGGAAAATGAACAAAGAAACAAGAGGAAGACCATTGAGAAATATTTTGCAAATGAGCCCAAGAAGGATCAAAATACTCAGTCTGAAGATGAGGAAGCACAAGTTCCTGCATCTAAAGACTCCAAGAAAAACAGAAATTGGGCTCAGGCTATGATAGAGCTCAAAAAAGACTTTGAAAATCAAATGAGGGAGTTAGAAGAAAAACTGGGAAAAGAAAGGAGAGAGATGCAGGAAAAACATGAAAATGAAGTCAGCAGCTTCATCAAGGAAATCCAAAAAAATGCTGAAGAAAATAGCATGCTAAAAACCAGCTTAGGTCAAATGGATAAAACAGTTCAAAAAGTTATTGAGGAGAAGAATGCTTTAAAAAGCAAAGTTGGTCAGATGGAAAAAGAGATAAGAAAACTCTCTGAGGAGAATAAATCCTTCAGACAAAGAATAGAATTCAGGGAGATTGATGAATTTACCAGAAATCAGGAATCAATACTTCAAAACCAAAAAAATGAAAAATTAGAAGAAAATGTGAAATATCTCATTGAAAAAAGAACTGATATGGAAAACAGACTTAGGAAAGATAATTTGAAAATTATTGGAATACTGGAAAGTCATGATCAGAAAAAGAGCCTTGACATCATTTTCAAAGAATTACTACAGGAAAATTGCCCTGATATTCTAGAAGTAGAGGGCAAAATAGAAATGGAGAGAATCCACCGATCCCCCCGAGAAAGAGATCCCAAAAAACCAACCCCCAGGAATATTATAGCCAAGTTCCAGAACTCCCAAGTCAAAGAGAAAATATTACAAGCAGCCAGAAGGACACAGTTCAAATATTGTGGAGCTGCAGTCAGGATCACACAGGACTTAGCAGCAGCTACACTGGAAGCTCGTAGGGCTTGGAATACAATATACCAGAAGGCAAAAGAGCTTAGAATGCCGCCAAGAATGAACTACCCAGCAAGACTGAATGTCCTCTTCCAGGGAAAAAGATGGACTTTCAATGAACCAGGGGAATTTCAAAGGTTCCTTTTGGAATGGCCAGAGCTGAACAGAAGGTTTGATCTTCAGATACAGGACTCAGGTGAAGCATGGAGATTGGAGGAGAGGGGGGAAATATGAGGGACTTAATGAGGATGAACTGCATGTATAGAAAAATGATACTGATAATATTCATATGAATCATCTCAGTTAATAGAGCAGGTAGAGGGAGCTTTTATAGTTGAAGCACAGGAGAAAGCTGAATTCAAAGATAAAATATGGTGTAAAAATGGAGTCAATAGAAAAAAAGGGAAATGGAATGGGAGAAAGAAAAAGGAGAGGGGGGATAGTCCAAGATATTTCACATAAGATTTTTTTTTATTACAATGAGCTATTGCAATGATATGGAAGGGGGGAGGCAAGGGGGAATGAGGGAACCTTTGCTCTCATCAGAAATGGCTAGGAAAGGAAACAGCGAATATACTCAATGGGGTATAGACAACTGAAGTAAGAAGGAGGGGGGAGCAGGGGGAAGGGGTGAGGATGTGAATAAAGGAGGAGAGGATGGACCATGGGGGGAGAGTGATCAGATATAACACATTTTCTTTTTTTTACTTCTTGCAAGGGGCTGGGATTGGATAGCCTGCCCAGGACCATAGGGCCAGGTGTATTCTGGGCCTAAGGGGTGGTATGGGGGCTCAGGGCCTCTTGGCCCCAAGACCTGGGATCTGTCTGCTGTGCCACTCAGCAACCCTACAGCAGAGTCAGAGTGAAAGGAGAGAGAAAATATAGTACATGGTAGTGGAGAAATAAGAAAGGAGGGAGTTGCGATCAGCAATGGCAACGTTGGAAAAATATGGAAGTAACTTTTGTGATGGACTTATCATAAAGAATGTGATCCACTCACGACAGAGTTAATGGTGTTGGAACAAGGACTGAAACACATTTTTTGTTATTATTACTTGGGGGAGGATGCAGGGCAAGTGGGGCTCGGTGGCCTGCCTGGGGCCACATAGCAGGGTGATCATTGGGTGTCTGGGGCTAGATTCGGACCCAGGTGCTCCTGGCTCAAGGGCCAATGCTCTGTCTGCCACCCAGCCACCCCTATTATGATTACTATTTTATTTTTGGGGGGGGTCTTTTTTTCCTTCTTTTTGGTTTTTGCAGGGCAGTGGGGATCAGGTGGCTTGCATGTCACGTTACTGGGTAATTATTGGGTTTACGAGGCTGGATATGGACTCGGGTGCTTGTGGCTCCAGGGCTGGTTCTTCGTCCATTTCACCACCTGGCCATACCTACAATTATTACTATTATTTTTTTTAATTTTAATTTTTTTTCTCCCCCCTTTACTTTTTTGCCCAAGCAAGCCTATCTATATTCATGGGGGGAGGGTTATTTTGTTTACTTGTAAACAAGTATATTTTATTAATGTAAAGAAAAACATTTGTACAAAATGAGAATAAAAAATAAATTAAAAAAAAGATTTTATTTGAGTTTTGAGTTTTACAATTTCTCCCAATCTTACTTCCCTCTCCCCTCCACAGAAAGCAATCTGTCAGTCTTTATTTTGTTTCCATGCTGTACATTGATCCAAATTGAATGTGATGAGAGAGAAATCACATCCTTAAGGAAGAAACAAAAAGTATAAGACACAACAAGATCAGGCAATAAGATATCTGTTTTTTTTTCTAAATTAAAGGGAACAGTCCTTGAAATTTGTTCAAACTCCACAGCTCTTTATCTGGATACAGATGGTATTCTCCATTGCAGACAGCCCAAAATTGTCCCTGGTTGTTGCACTAATGGAAAGAGCAAGTCTATCAAGGTTGAACATCAATCCCATGTTGCTGATAAGGGTGTACAGTGTTTTTCTGGTTCTGCTCACCTCACTCAGCATCAGTTCATGCAAATCCCTCCAGGCTTCCCTGAATTCCCTTCCCTCCTGGTTTCTAATAGAACAATAGTGTTCCATGACATACATATACCACAGTTTGCTAAGCCATTCCCCAATTGAAGGACATTTACTTGAAGAGAAATCATATTCTTAAGGAAGAAAAATAAAGTATGAGATAGTAAAATTACTTAATAATATAATGCTTTTTTTCTAATTTGACAGTAAATAGTCTTTGGTCTTTGTTCAAAGTTCATAATTCTTTCTTTGGATACAGATGGTATTTTCTAAAAGCGTCTTTTTGATAATGACTAATAAAAATCCCAGTTATTACAAATAATGACTATCCTAAAAATTGTCATATATATATGTGTGTGTATATATATATATATATATATATATATATATATATATATATATATATATATTTAAGTTTATACTTTCAAAGTTATAATGATATAAACTATCAATTAGTGGAGTAGCTAGGTGTCTCAGTGGACAAAGTGTTGGCCCAGGAGTCAGAAAAAGTAATCTTCTTGAGTTCAAATCTGGTCTCAGACAAGTACCAGTGACCCGGGCAAGTCACTTAACCTTGTTGGCTTTTGTTTTCTCTTCTGTAGAATGAGGAAATAGCAAACCACTCCAAAGTCTTTGCCAGGAAATCCTCAAATGAGGTCACCAAGACTGGAACAAGATTGAACATCAGCTACAAATAGCAATTGATTCTAGCCCAATGGAAATGTATAATGCAACTTCAAATAATTCCTTATTCATATGTTCAAATCATAAAAACCTTCCCAGAATCAAAGGAAGATCATTACATAAAATAAGAATACCATTCTGCATATAATTAAAACATAATTCAAAACATTCATGTTATTCAATAATGTTGCTGCCTAATATCATTTATGGCTCAGATCATAAGTCCACTCATGTTTGTTTGTTTTTTAGCTTCCTTTGCCTAACAGTTAATAAATGCTAATTGATTGGCTTAATAGACTGTGGTACAATCTGTAGAAGTCTAAGCCTGAAAACAGAAAAAGTTGGGTTCAGATTCTGCTCTGACACATGAGAGATTAAGAGTACATGAACCTCAAAGTTGCCCTTCTTTTGAACATCCTTTCTCATAAAGATAAATCTTTATTGATGATCATTCTGTTAGCAGATTCAGGAACCATCCAGGGTCATTGCCAGTAATTGTGACTTTTCTCTTACCACTGATCTCCAACAACTCTGAAGAAGGAGTAAGGCTGGTGACTTTACAACTCTGTCTTACTTAGAATAGAGTTCACACCTGTGTTTGTGTTGCATCTTAAGATATTATGCTCGTTTTATAACATTTAGATTTGAAAGTCATGTCCCAGTTCTTAAGGAATACCTGTGCCACTTTTCTAATGCATCTCTGATTTTAGGTAGGTAAGTGATTCCCAGTTTAATATGCTATGGGATGAATCTTCCATTCAATAGAGTCAAGGATGGTTAACTTTTTTCCAAAAAAACTTGTGACTGTGTCTTGCCCATGCCATGCCATGCCATACTCACCTAAACATGCGCAGTAGTTTGACTTCCTAACTCAGGGAAATGTAGTTTTATGAGTATTTGAATAGCTAAGTGCAGGTCTGTTTTTGCTTATGTTTTCAGGTTGTTCTTAGAAAATATATATACATATAAGTATAGCATGTATACATATAAATTTTATATTTAGACCCCCAGAAAAGCTTCCCCATACTTTCACTCTGTGGGAGTAAATATACATAGGTATCCACTCAACCACAGTTCATGAGCATCCCACCAATGTTTGAGTGCTTTAACTATTTTGTTCAGTCATTTTTTCAGTTGTGTTCAACTCTTCAGGAGCCTGTTTGGGGTTTTCTTGGTAAAGATACTGGAGTGGTTTGCCATTTCCTTCTCTAGCTCATTTTACAGATGAGCAACTGAAGTAAATAGGATTAAGTAACTTGCCCAGGTTCACACAACTAATAAGTGACTGAGGCTAGATTCAAACTCACAAAAATGAGTCTTCCTGATGAGCACTGGGTCCATTTGTACTACCTAGGTATCCCTCTTTAACCATTTAGTATAAAATTAACATAAGACTTCTTAAATTAAGGTTCTGATATTTTAGTTATGAATTTTTCTTTCCTTTGACAGATATTTTAACCTCTTCATGAGGTTATAATAGGTGATTTCATGAACTGCTATCTTGTCCCTCCCCCCACCATAGAGTCCTATATACAGCTTTCTAGTGATGAGTCAAGTTGCTGAATTTAGCTATCTTGGTCTTCATGTGACAGATATACGGTCTGTTGCTAGTTCTGTAGTTGAAATCATTTCATTGCGGCAGAATCTAGTAGAATTAAGCTGTACTGGCATATGCTTTGTGAACCCAGGATCATTTCCATGCTATAATTAAGTACCAGAGGAGGACTTAAGTGGATAAAAATTTCTTAAATGTTTTAAATAGTATATTCACCTTAAGATATAGTCTTCAGGATAAATTTTTTTTCTTCTTCCCTCTTTTCAAAAGAATATCATTCAGAGATTTAATAGAGAAAAAAAGACCATTTAAAATAGATTCACTTAAAATGAGTCATTTTCCATTCTCCATTCCATTCTCACACTCTATATCTAATCTCTTTCTTAGGTTCTCTCTTCTTTTTCAACCCTCTCTGTCATTTCACTAGTTCTTTAGGTTCAATTATCAGCTCTACTCTTGGTTCTCCATTTGACAATGATTAAATATTTCCCCACCCCACCATATCCTCTCCATGTCCTAATATCCCACTCTAATGGAATGTTCCAACACTCCTTCCACTGTTCTCTAGAATGTTGCCTCCACAATCTGGAATTATGCCCAAAGGGCAACAAAAATGTGCATACCCTTTGATCCAGCAATACCACTACTGGGTCTATACCCTGAAGAGATTGTGAAAAAAGGTAAAAATATCACTTGTACAAAAAAAATTCATAGCAGCCCTGTTTGTGGTAGCAAAGAATTGGAAATTAAGTAAATGTCTTTCAATTGGGGAATGGCTCAACAAAGTATAGTGTATGTATGACATGGAGCACTATTTTTCTATTAGAAACCAGGAGGGATGGGAATTCAGGAAAGCCTGGAAGGATTTGCATGAACTTATGCTGAGCCAGATGAGCACAGAAAAATAATGTACACCCTAACAGCAACATAGGGGTGATGATCAACCTTGATGGATATCATTGCAACAACCAGGGACAATTTTGGGCTATCTGCAATGAGAATACCATCTGTATCCAGAGAAAGAATTGTGGAGATTGAACAAAGGCCAAAGACTTATTAACTTCAATTTAGGAAAAAAAAACCAACCCGTTATCTTATGTAATTTTGCGATCTCATACTTTATTTTTCTTCCTTAAGGATATTATTTCTCATCACATTCAACTAAGATCAATATATACCATGGAAACAATGTAGAGACTAACAGACTGCCTTCTGTGGGGGGGGGGGGGAGGAAAGCAAGAATGGGGGGAAAAGTTGAAAAACTCAAAATTAATAATCTTTTTAAAGAAAAAAAAAGGATGTTAGCTCTAGGGCCAGCTAGGTATCACAGTGGACAGAGTACCAGCCCTGGAGTCAGGAGTACCTGAGTTTAAATCCAGCCTCAGACACTTAATAATTAAACTAGCTGTGTGACCTTGGGCAAGTCACTTAACCCCACTGCCTTGCCAAAAAAAGAAAAAGAATGTTGGCTCCACAAACTAGCTTTTATCTTAAATTTTTATTTTCTTGTTTTTTCCCATCTTCTTTTATTCACTGCAAACTGTCCCTCAGATGACATGTTTTTCCAGTTACTCCTTCCAGCAATGATTACACTTTCACCCATATCTTCCAACTCATTGGTCATTTGGTAAGGAACTTCAATTACTCTTTGCTCTCTGCTGAAACTTCTAGGATTTTCCTGTCACTCAGTAGTCTTCCCTGAGGTCCACTCAATCCAAATTTACCACCCATTCAAGATTCCAGTAGCTATTATCTTCCAGTTATTAAGACAATCTCCTTTCTTTAACTATTTGAGGGTCTGAATTAGAATCTTTTTCTCTACTCCAATTTATACTTTCATTATAAAACTTCAACATACATAGTTGTTCCCTCTAACACTCTAATCTTACAGTTTTTCAATTTATTCACTTTAAATAACCTACTCCAGCTCAACAATATACAGAAATGGTCATAAACTTGACCTTGCCTTCAACTACTATAGCACTTCACTGTTCATGAACTTTAAAATTATCTTATCTGATCATAGTCTATTTTTCTTGGCCTTTTCTCAGGCTTCATCTTTCTTGACTACTTTGCTGTTTTCTCTAAGTTTCATCCCTGGTGTCATTCTTTGTCTCAGATCCAAAATCACACAGCTAGGTAATTAAGTGTCTGAGGCCAGTTTTGAACTCAGGTGCTCCTGACGCCAGGGCCGGTGCTCTGTCCACTACACCACATAGCTGCCCCACAGATCCAATCTTGTGCCAAGTTCTCTTGATTCAACCTTTGTAATATCTCATATTCCTCCTTTCTTCTGACACTGTCTCCACCCTGGTCCAGGCCCTCAGAGCTAAGCTGTTGAAACAGTTTGCTGGTTTGTCTCCATGCCTAAAGTCTCTCTTTTCATTCCTCTTTGGGAAGATGGTAGAGTAAGGCAGAAATTTCTAGGCTCTCCAGACGAAATGCCACAAAAAATAAGAGTAGAGTAACTGACCTCCTTAGAAAACTTGAGCACCTCAGAAAAGACAGGGCCTCCCAAGTCTGAGATATGTCCTCAGTAATTATAGATACCATCAGACTTACTCCACTGAGTGAGCAAATAGTAGACCTTGAGGGCATCTCCTTTTGGAATCAGAAAAATTTTACTTTAACTTTCACCACACTCATGGTCTCAAGATATTTCACATCACTTGGACTTTTATCTCACAAACTTTCATCTAAGGAACAGCAGGAAACTGAGTGGGAGATTGGAAGACCCCTCTCTGTTGCTGGAAGCCAGGCTGATGAAACATGATCCTGGGCTGTAACTGTGGAGGGAGAGAGCCTATCTCTGCTAAGGGAGCAGGAACATTTTGTGGACAGTATGACTGGGGCCCTAACTGAGGTTTAGGGGAGAAAAGGAGTCCCTGGGTTTGAGACCTGAGGCCTAGGGCAACATGATCCATAACTTGGTATTAAATCTGATTATGATAATAAACTGCTTAAAATTAAATAGATGGATAAACAAAGGGAAAAAATGTCCAATAGTAATAACTACTCTGGGATAAAAACTGAGTTCATATTCGGAAGATAGTGAAGATAAAAAAATTAGCCATTCCCACCCTAAAGAGTAATATCAAATGATCACAAGCTTCAAAGACTTCTTGAAAGAACTTTAAAAGGAATTTAAAAAATCAAATGAAATAGAGGAAAAATTGGAAGAAAAAAAGCAATCCAAGAAAATTCTGAAAAGAAAATTAAGCAAATGGAAAAACCAAAATCTTGAGGAAAATAACTCCTTGAAAATTAGATTTTGGGCAAGAAGAATGGAATGACATAAGACTTCAAGAATTAATAAAACTTAGAGAAACTAGAAGATAATCTGAAACATCTCTTTAGAAAAACAACTGATCTGGAGAAGAGATAGAGAAGAAACAATATAAGAATTGTCAGACTATATGATAAGAAAACTGTTTGACTTTAATGAGTGCCTTATAATTAATCTTCAATATTTTCCTTATATTCTAGATTTTTTTTATATAGGATTTTCCACTGAGTTCTGGTCTTGTAGATATAAATACATGAAAATCTTTCAATTTGTAAAATGTCTAAGGTAGTTCAAAAGAAAGGTTGGAACTGTTGTATATGATGGGATGATTCTAAAAAAAATTCAGTAGAAAAAATCAAAGGAGCAATTATATTGCAAAAATGAAAGGAAGAACTAATACAGTGAAAACAGGTCGGAGTAGAGATATGGTAATGTTGGAACTCTACTCTTACCTGGGTTGAAGAGGAAACAATGGGTATAGCTGGAAGGGTCTTGAAGTCTTATGAACATGTTAGAAGGTGAGAACATTGGGAGATGGGAGAGGGACTTTTAGAGATGTGTGTGGATAGGGATCCAGAAGAATGTGGGGAGAAGATGGAAGGGACTTTTGCAGGGGTACATGGATAGAAATTGGGGGGCAGGGGAGGAAATAAGGGATGAAGTGTGGATGGGAGGGAGAAAATAAAGTAACAGGGTTAAGGCAAAAAGATTGGTGAGTAAAAACAGCAGAGAGAAATTCAGAAAAATTCATATAACTCTGAATGTGAATGATATTTATAGCAGCTCTCCTTGCAGGGATCCCCATCATTTAGAGAATGCTTAAAGAAGTTGTGGTGTATAATTGTATTTTTTCATTATATAAATATTTCATTTGTTTTCCAATTATATACAGTAGTAGTTTCTACCTATCATTTTTTTTTCTTTGCAAGGCAATGGGGTTAAGTGGCTTGCCCAAGGCCACACAGCTACGTAATTATTAAGTATCTGAGCCTGGATTTGAACTGAGGTACTCCTGACTCCAGGGCCGGTGCTCTATCTGCTGCGTCATCTAGCTGCCCCCCCTATCATTTTTTTGATAAAGTTTTGAAATTTACACTTTTCTCCTACCTTCCCTTCCCTACCCCTTCCTCCCCAGAAAGCAGGCTGATAATTTTTACCTTGTTTCCATGCTATATACTGATCAAAATTGAATGTTGTGAGAGGAAAAATCATCCCTGAGGAAAAAAATAAAATAATAGAGATAGCAAAATTATGTAGTACATAAGACAACTTTTTTTGAAATGCATGTAATTTATTTTTTACATGAAAATTTTATTATATATTTAAAGACAGATCTGTAATTTTCTGTGTAATCATCTTTTTTAAAAGATTTTTTATTAATTTTGAATTTTACAATTTTTCCCCTAATCTTTCTTTCCTCCCCCCCCCCTCCCCACAGAATGCAGTATGTTAGACTTTACCTTGTTTCCATGGTATGCATTGATCTCAGTTGAATGTGATGAGGGAGAAATCATATCCTTAAGGAAGAAAAATAAAGTATAAGAGGTCAGAAAATTACATTTAATCTTTATTTAAACTCCACAATTGTTTCTCTGGATACAGATGGTATTATTCTCCATTGCAGATACACTAAAATTGTCTCTCATTATTGCATTGATGGAATGAGCAAGTCCATTAAGGTTGACCATCATCCCATGTTGTTGTTAGGGTGTACAATATTCTTCTGGTTCCGCTCATTTGGCTCAGCATCAGTTCATGCAAGTCTTTCCAGGCTTCTCTGAAATCTCATCCTTCTTGGTTTCTAATACAACAATAGTATTCCATAACATACATATACCAAAGTTTGTTCAGCCATTTCCCTAGTTGTTGGACAACCTCTTTGCTACTACAAATAGCTGCTATGAATATCTTTGTACAAGTGTTGTTTTTACCCTTTTTTCATGATCTCTTCAGGGTATAAACCCAGTAGTGGTATTGCTGGATCAAAGGGTATGCATATTTTTGTTGCCCTTTGAGAGTAATTCCAAATTGCTCTCCAGAAAAGTTGAATTAATTCACAGCTTGTGTTGTATAATTGTGATGAACTGTACTGTGATAAAATGATAAACTCAATGACCTTAGAAGGCATGGAAAGATTTGCATGAAATGATGAAGAGCCAAATGAGCAGACCCAAGAGAACACTGTGTACAATAACTGCAATGATGTTTTAAGATTGTCTTTGAACAGGGGCAGCAAGGTGACATAGTGAATAAAGCACCGGCCCTGGAGTCAGGAGTGCCTAGGTTCAAATCCGGTCTCAGACACTTAATAATTACCTAGCTGTGTGGCCTTGGGCAAGCCACTTAACCCCGTTTGTCTTGCAAAAAAACCTAAAAAAAAAAAGAATGTCTTTGAACAACTAAGTCATTTTAACTACTATGAATATGCAAATTAAAAATAAAAGACATATGAAGAAAGATGCTATCTGCATCCAGAGGAAAAATTGACAAATAGAAGTATGGATAGAATAATTTTACATATACATACCTATTTGTATCTTACAGCCATCTCTAGTGCAGGAGGAGATGGAAGAAAAAAAAGAAAAAAGAAATTTACAATATAACTTGTATATTTGGAAAGACTAGCAAACTGTATATGGTAGATTTGAAATTTCATGTGAAATCATCTTTTTATTATTTTTTATTATACTACATTGAATTTAAAATGAAGAATAATATAAAATAGTCATGACATCAGTAATTTAACAAAAAAAAAAGGAAAAATGATTAGGGTATGGGGAGAATGAATGCTAGTCTAATACAACTTTTCTACTATGTGTAGTGAGTAGGACAGGTGTATCTGACAAGACAGGGTATAAAAAAATAGTTCCCCAAAAAAGTCATTTCGCCCCCTCAAAAACCCTTGGCATAAGTAATACAGATGCAAACTAGGACAGGTTAAGGGATTTACTCATGATTATAAATGGTTAATGTCAGAGATAGTTTTGAACCTTTGTCTCCTGGAGTAGTTGTTTTTCCATTACCCCATGTTTCTTCTATTTATAATGAGGCAAATTACTTTTTATTAATATCTTGCTGCTGCTTCTTTTTTTCATGCTATTTCCTACTACCTCTTGATTCACTGAATGTATGAATCACTTGTCATACTACCAACATAGCCTCTCAAAACTCCTAGCAATAAACTTTAACACAGTCCTCTTATTGTTATTCTTCAGTCTGACTGATTCCTCTCTCCTGTATCATAGTGATTTTGGAATTTTTAAGTACTTGATGGACTTTCCAGGCTTAGCATCCTCACTTCAAATTAGTAGTCATTTGATTTTACATGTTATGTTTTGAAATGCAAAAAATGAAAAACTTGATCAGTGCCCTGGAGTTTTAGTATTATTAATGGTTCTCAAATTATTTTTTTTAACATTTGAATGATATTTTATCTATTTCCAATTACATGTAAAAACAATTTTAACATTAATTTAAAAAAATTCTCTTGCTCCCTCCTTTATCTTCTTTCCTGAGACAGTTAAACAACTTAATATCAGTTATACATGTGCAACCATGCTAAACTTATTTTTATATTAGTCATGTAGGTACCATGAAAAAAATAAAGTGAAAAATAGTAGGTTTTGATCTGTCATCAGATTCTTCAGATGTGGACATTTTTCATCATGAATCCTTTAGAATTGTCTTGAATCGTTGTATTGTTGGGGATTGCAAAATCATTCACAATTTATCATCAAACAATATTATTACTGTGCACACTGTTCTTTGATTTTGCTCATTTCATTTTACATCAGTTTAGGTAAGTCTTTCCAGGTTTTTCTGAAGTCATTGTGCTCATTATTTCTTACAACATTCCATTATAATCACATACCACAATTTGTCCAGCTATTCCCCATTTGGTGAATATCCCCTCACTTTCTAATTGTTTGTGATCACTAAAAGAATTGCTATAAGTGTTTTTATAGAAATGGTTTTTCTCCTTTTAAAAAATCTCTTTGGGGGGCAACTAGATGGCACAGTGGATAGAACAGGAGTCAGGAAGACATGAGTTCAAATTACCTAGCTGTATGACCTTGGATAAGTCACTTAACCTCATTGCCTTGCAAAAACCAACCCCCCCAAGAAAATATTGCTGGATATGGTATGCACAGATTTATGGACCTTTGCCTCCCAAATTATTTTTTAATATAAGTATTTTTTGTTTTTCAATTACATGCAATAGTAGTTTCTACCAATCATTTTTCCCAAGGTTTTGAATTTTACAATTCCCCCCCTCCCCTCCCTCCCCCTCCCCCCCAACAAAAGGCACTCTGATGGTCTTTACATTTGTTTCCATGATATGTATGTATCAAAATTGAATGCACTGAAAGAAAAAAAAAAACATGTCCTTAAGCAAGAAAGAAAATATTAGGGTTCACAAAATAATGTAATATATGATGACTTTTCAAAATAAAATTGAAGATAATAATCTTTGGTTTTTGTTCAAAATCCGTAGTTCTTTATCTGAATACAGATGGTATTCTCCAACACAGATCCCATAAAATTGTCCTTGATTATTGCACTGATGGAATGAGCAAGTCCATCAAGTTTGTTCATCACCCCATGTTGTTGTTAGGGTTCACTGTTCTTCTAGTTCTGTTCATCTCTCTCAGCATCAACTCCAGGCTTCTCTGAAGTCTCCATCCCTCCTGGTTTCCAATAGAATAATAGTATTCCATCACATGCATATACCACAACTTTTTCAGTAATTCCCCAATTGATGGACATCCCCTCAATTTCCAATTCTTTGCCATTACAGAGCTGCTATAAATATTTTTGTACATATGGGGGTTTTACCCTTTTTCATGATCTCTTTAGGATATAGACACAGTAGTGGTATTGCTGGATCAAAGGGTATACACATTCTTATTTTCCTTTGGGCATAATTCCAAACTGCTCTCCAGAAAGTTTGGATCAATTCACTTCACCAACAATGTATCAGTGTTCCAGATTTCCTGCATTCCCTCCAATATTGATCATTATCCTTTCTAATCATATTGGCCAATCTGAGACATGTAAGGTGGTTTCTCAGAGATGTTTTAATTTGCATTTCACTAATCAGCAATGATTTAGAGAAATTTTTCATATGACTATGGATAGCTTTGATTTCCTCATCTGAATTTGCCTTTGCATATCCTTTGACTATTTGTCAATTGAGGAATGGCTTATTTTTTTTTTAATTTGAGTCAGCTCTCCATACATTTTAGAAATGAGCAATTGTCAGAAATACTATTATAAAAATTGTTTCCCAGTTCACTACATTTTTTTGATCTTGGTTAGAGTGGTTTTGTTTGGCAAAAGCTTTTTAATTTTCATGTATTCAAAATTATCCAATTTGTTTTCTATAATGTTCTCTATCTCTTCTTTGGTCATAAACTGCTCCCCTTTCCATAGATCTGACAGGTAAACTATTCCTTGTTCTCCTAATTTGCTTATAATATTGTCTTTTATGTCTAAATCTTGCATCATTTTGACCTTATCTTGATATAGAGTGCGAGACAAGTTTCTTCCATACTATCTTCCTGTTTTTATTGAAGGGCAAGTTCTGATCCCAGAAGCTGGACTCTTTGGGGTTATCAAATAGCAGATTACTAGAATCATTTCTTGCTGTCTCTTTTGCACCTAATTCATTTCACTGATCCACTATTCTGTTTCTTAGCCAGTATGAGACAGTTTCGATGACTGACGCTTTTATAAGATAATTTTAGATCTAGAAAGGCTATGCCACCTTCTTTTGCATTTTCATTGAATCCCTTGATATTCTTGTCTTTTTGTTTCTCCATATAAATTTAGTTACAACTTTTTCGAGCTCACTAAATTAATTTTTTTGGAAATTTGATTGGTATGGCACTATATAAGTAGTTAAATTTAGGTAGAATTGTCATTTTTATTATATTAGCTTGGCTTATCCATGAGCACTTGATATTTGCCCAATTATTTAGGTCTGATTTTTTGTGTGAAAATTGTTTTATAGTTATTTTCATAGAGTTTCTGAGTCTGCCTTGGCAGGTAGATTTTCAAATATTTTATGTTGTCTGATGTTGTTTTATTTTATTTTATGCTTTTGGTTTTTGCAAGGCAATGAGGTTAAGTGACTTGCCCAAGGTCACACAACTAGGCAATATCATTAAATCTCAGGTCAGATTTGAATTCAGGGCTGGTGCTCTATCCACTGTGTCACCTAGCTGCCCCATCTGATATTATTTTAAATGGGATTTCTCTATCCAAGTCTTGCTGCTGTGTTGGTAATATATAGAAATGCTGAGGATTTATGTGGCCTTTTTTTATGTCCTGTGACTTTGTTAATCATTGTTTCCAATAGTTTTTAAGATGGTTTTTTTTAGGGTTCTCTAGGTATATCATTATATCATTTGCAAAGAGTGAGAGTTTTGTTTCTTCCTTTCCAATTCTAATTTCTTTTTCTTCTCTTATTGCTGAAGCTATCATTTCTTTTTGTTTGTTGTTTTTTCAAGGTAATGGGGTTAAGTGACTTGCCCAAGGTCACACAGCTAGGTAATTATTATTAAGTGTCTGAGACTGGATTTGAACTAAGGTACTCCTGACTCCAAGGCCAATGCTCTATCCATTGTACCACCTAGCCACCCCTGAAGCTATCATTATTGAATAGTAGTGGTGATAACAGACATCATTGTTTCACCACTGATCTTATTGGGAATGCCTCTAGCTTATCCCCATTGCATATAATGCTTGCTGATGGTTTCATATAGATATTGTTTATCATTTTAAGAAAACATTCTCTCTAGTGTTTTAAGTAGGAATGGGTGCTGTATTTTGGGTACATCTTTTATGATCATCATATGATTTCTGTTAGGTTTATTATTGACTGGCAGTTTTCTTACTATTGAACCAACCTTGCATTCCTGGAATAAATTCTGCTTGGTCATGGCATAATATACTAGTGATAACTTGCTGCAATTACCTTGCTAATATTTTATTTAAAACTATTACATCCACATTCATTATGGAAATTGATCTATAATTTTCTTTCTCTGTTTTGACTCTTCCTGCTTTAGATATCAGCACCGTATTGGTGTCAAAGAAAGAATTAGGCAGAGTTCCATCTTCACCTATTTTTCCAAATAGTTTATGTAGAATTGGACCCAATTGTTTCTTGAATATTTTATAGAATTCACTAGTGAATTCATCTGACCTTGGAGATTTTTCTTTTAGGTTTTTGCAAGGCAAATGGGTTTAAGTGGCTTGCCCAAGGCCACACAGCTAGGTAATTATTAAGTGTCTGAGACTGGATTTGAATCCAGGTACTCCTGACTCCAGGGCCGGTGCTTTATCCACTGCCACCTAGCCACCCCTGGAGATTTTTTTCTTAGGTAGTTCATTGATAGCTTGTTAAATTTCTTTTTCTGAGATAGGGTTATTTAGGCATTTAATTTCCTCTTCATTTATCCTGGGTAATTTATATTTTTGTAAATATTAATCCATTTCACCTAGATTTTCAAATTTATTGGCATACAGTTGGACACAATAGTTCTGAATTATTACTTTATTTTCTTATTGGTAGTGAGTTCACCTTTTTCATATTTGATACTAGTAATTTGGATTTCTTCTTTTTTAAAAACAAATTAATGAAAGGTATATCTATTTTATTGTTTTTCATAACATTAATTCAAAAGTTTTGCTTTTGATTTTATTAATTCCTCCTTTTAATTCTTAAAATTTTCTAATTTGTTATTCAATTGGAGGTTTTAAATTTGTTCATTCTCTAACTTTTTTAGTTTGATGCTCAGTTCATTGATTGCCTTTTTGTCTATTTTATTCATGTAAACATTTAGAGATATAATATATCCCCTAATGATTGCTTTGGCTGTATCCCATAAGTTTTAGTATGTTGTCTTGTTATTGTTATTGTCTTGTTTGAAATCATGGATTCTTGCTATAATTTGTTGCTTGATCACTCATTCTTAAAATGAGGTTAATTAGTTTTCAATTAGTTATAGGTTTATTTCTCCAAGGTCCATTGTTGCAAGTGATTTTTTAGTAATTTTTTTATAGGTTTTTGCAAGGCAAATGGGGTTAAGTGGCTTGCCCAAGGCCACACACAGCTAGGTAATTATTAATTGTCTGAGACCGGATTTGAACTCAGGTACTCCTGACTCCAGGGCTGGTGCTTTATCCACTGCACCACCTAGCCACCCTTGCAAGTGATTTTTATTGTATCATGGTCAGAAAAGAATGCATTTAATATTTCTTCCTTTCTGCGTTGGATTATGAGGTTTTTATGTCCTAGGACATGGTCAGTTTTTGTGTTAAGTGCCATGTACTGCAGGAAAAAAAGGTATATTCCTTCCTATACCCATTCAATTTTCTTCACAGGTCCATCATGTCTAAGCTTTCTAACATTCTATTTACCTCCTTAACTTCCTTCTTACTTATTTTATGGTTAGATTTATCTAATTCTGAGAGAGAGAGAGAGAGATTGCAGTCTCCCACTAGTAGAGTTTTGCTGCCTATGTCTTCTCTAACTCATTCAACTTCTCTAAGAATCTAGATGCTATACAGCTTGGTTCACATATATTTAGTATTGAAATTGTTTTATTGTCTATGGAACCTTTTAGGAGGATATGGTTTCCTTCCTTATGTCTTTTAATGAGATCAATTTTTTCAGCTACTTTGTTTGCTACCCCTGCCTTTTTTTCTTCCATTGAAACATAATATATACTGTTCCAGGTTTTTACCTTTCCTCTGTATGTATCTCTCTACTTCAAATGTGTTTCTTGTAAGTAGTATATTGTAGCATTTTTGGTTTTTAATCCAATCTTCTATTCATTTCTGTTTATGGGAGAGAGTTCATCCCATTCACATTCAAAACTATAATTATTAACTTTTTATTGACTTCTATGCTATCTTCCTTCTGTTTATATTTTTCCCTTTTCACTATTACCCAGTATTTTGCTTTTGAATACCATCTCCTTCTCTGTGTTTGCTTCCTTCTATCCAACCCCCTCTCTTTTCTTTCCCCTTTCCCTTTTCCCCTTCTTCCTTCCTTCCCTTCCTTCTGTCAGTCCCTCCTTCCCACCCCCCCAATACTTAAAAGGTAAGATAAGTTTCTAAATTTATCTGAGTGTGTGTGTATTAATCCCTCTTTGAGCCAAATCTGATGTAAGATTCAGGTGGTTCTCACCCCCTCCCTTCTTCCCTTCTATTGCAATAGGTCCTTTAAACCTCTTTATGTGATATAATTTACCCCATTCAGTCTTCTTCCTCCCCTCTCTTTACTGACCCTCCTTTTTTTTTTAGGTTTTTGCAAGGCAAACGGGGTTAAGTGGCTTGCCCAAGGCCACACAGCTAGGTAATTATTAAGTGTCTGAGACCAGATTTGAACCCAGGTACTCCTGGTACACCTAGATGCCCCTGTCCCTCCTTTTTAAGGAGATATTATTTTTAACTCATTCTCTCAGAGTCACAGACAAGTCATGTCTGTTACTTCTGGCTATGTATGTTCCTTCTAATAGAGTTATAATTCTCAAGAGTTTTGAGAATCTTTCTCCAAGGTGACAATATGGCCAATTTCATCTGATTAAATAACAGTTTTTTTCTTTTCCCCCTCTTTACGTTTTCATGTATCTCTTGAGTCTCCTATTTGAAGACCAAATTTTCTGTTTGGCTCTGGTATTTTCATCACAAAAAGTTGGAAGTCTCCTATTTCATTAAACGTCCATCTTTTTCTCTAGAAGAGAAGGCTCAGTTTTGCTGAATAGTGAATTCTTGGCTGCATTCCAAGCTCCCTTGCTCTCTGGAATATCATATTTCAGGTCCTTCAGCCCCTTAATGTTGATGCAGCCAGGTCCTGTGTAATCCTGACTGTGGCTCCTTGGTATTTAAATTGTTTCTTTCTGGCCACTTGTAGGATTTTCTCTTGGATCCGATAGTTCTGGAGTTTGGCCACAATATTCCTTGCTGTTTTCATTTTGGGATCCCTTTTAGGAGGGGATCAATGTATTTTTTTATTTATTTTTTTTAGGATTTTGCAAGGCAAATGGGGTAAAGTGGCTTGCCCAAGGCCACACAGCTAGGTAATTATTAAGTGTCTGAGACCGGATTTAAACCCAGGTACTCCTGACTCCAAGGCCGGTGCTTTATCCACTGCGCCACCTAGCCACCCCCAATGTATTCTTTCAATGATTATTTTGCCCCCTGGTTCCAGGATATCAGGGGTGTTCTACTTCACTATATCCTGTAGTACAGGGCCTAGGCTTTTTTTTTCTCTTCAAGGTGTCTAGGTCCTATGATTCTTTTTAGTTCTTGCTGTTTTTTGCAACACTATGGGGTTAAGTGACTTGCCCAAGGTCACAGAGCTAGGTAATTATTAAGTGTCTGAGGTCACATTTGAACTCAGGTCCTCCTGACTCCAGGGCCAGTGCTCCATCACTGTGCCACCTAGTGGCCCTGATCCTATGATTCTTAATGATCTCTCCTGGATTTATTTCCCAGGTTTATTGCTTTGCTGATAAGGTATTTTACATTTTCTTGTATTTTTTCTTTTTTGTTTTTGGTTTTGTTTAACAGCTTCTTGGTGTCTCATTAAGTCATTAGTTTCCACAGATTCTAATTTTTTTTTTTTTTTAGAGAAGAGTTTTCTTCATTTACTTTTTTCATCTTCTTTTCCAACTGGTCAATTCTATTTTTGAAGTTTTCCATTTGCCTAATTGTGTTTTTGAGAGAATTATTTTCTTTTTGCACTTGTCCAATTATATTTACAAAGGATTCATTCTCTTGTTGTAAAATGCTAATTTTCTCTTGCATTTCTTTTTCCCAATTTTTCCATTTGATTTTTAAACTCCTTTCTAAGCTCTTCTATGAAATCTTTCTGGGCTGGAGATCAATTCATATTCTCCTCTGAATCTCTATGGCTCTCTGAGTTAGGATACTTGACTTCAAGGTGTCATTCAATGGACCCCCCACCACCACCTTTTCCATTGGGCTTTCTTTATTTTCTGTCCTCTCCCTCAGGATTTGTGCTGGGGAAGTGGTTCTCAAATCTTGGTGTTGAGATTCCCTAGAGGCTTTGCCCATTTAGGGAGTTGGCCTGTATGTTTTTACTCTGTGGGTTGACCTGTGGGGGAAGATGACCCTGAGAACACATGACTGGTCACTAGTGACTAGGGTCTTGGTAAAACTGATTGGCAACTTAAGAGTCAGGAAGGGGGATGTACTCTTCATTAATAGGAGAGAGATCCTCCATTCCATGAGTAAAATGTACATCCTTCAGCAAGATGCCAAGATCATGAGAGGTGCTCTAGGTCAAAAAATCAGAAGGATTTCTCTGATGTACCTTGATCTCTGATCATCTCTTATGCATCAATATCTTATATGACAGTCCTCCTGTATATTTGAGAAAAAAAAGTGAGCCAACACCAACAGAGCAGGGTGAGGTATGAGAAGTTTTATTTTTTAATTATGTTTATTTACTTTTTAACATTCATTTCTTTTGAATTCCAAATTTTCTTCCTCCTTCTAGCCACTCTCCAACCCATTGAAAAAGCAAGCAATATGAAGTCATGCAAAACATAATTTCATATTAGCCATGCTGGGAAAAAGTAAGAAAAATAAAAAATATATGAAAAACATGCTTCCATCTGCACTAAGAATTCATCAGTACTCTCTTTAGAGATGGATAGTATTTTTCATCAAAGAGTCCTTTGGGAAAAAAAATCCTAAAAAAAAAAAAGAGTCCTTTGGAATTGCGGAACATTGTAGTGATCAGAGTAGCTAAGTCTTTCAAAATTTATCATTACAATATTGTTTTTACTGCATACACTGTTCTACTGGTTCTGTTCATTTGATTTAGTTCATATAAATCTTCCTAGGTTTTTTGAAACTATCACCTTCATAATTTATGATAGCACAATATTATTCTATCACAATCATATGCCTCAACTTGTTCAGCTATTCTCCAATTGATTGTTATCCCCTTAATTTCCAATTCTTTGCCACCACTAAAAGAGCTTTCATTTTTCTTTTGTGCACAAATAGGTCCTTTTTCCTTTTCCTTTTATTTCTTTGAGATACAGAACTAGTAGTGGCATTACTGGATCAAAGGGTACAAACAATTCTATAGTCCTTTGAGTATAGTTCCAATTGTCCAGAGTGGTTGGACCAGTTTACAATTCCATCAACAGTGCCCTAGTATACCTATTTTTCCATATCCCTTCCAGTATTTGTCATTTTATTTTTCTGTCATACTAGATGAATATTATTTTCCCTTCTTATCTTTAAAACCCTTTGGTTGTTTCAGTTGTGCCTGACTTTTTCTGACACCATTTGGGGTTTTCTTGGCAAAGAAAGTAGAGGGTTTGCCATTTTCTTCTCCAGCTTATTTTACAGCTGAGAAAACTTGAGTTTGACTTGCCCAGAGTCACAGAGCTAGTAAGTGTCTGAGGTTACATTTGAACTCAAGTCTTCCTGACTTCAGACTCATTGTTTAATCCACTATACCACCTAGTTGCCTTATCTATATATCTATCATCTATCTATATTTATTAATTTATTTGTTTGGCATCTGTTATGTTCTAGGTACTGTGCCAAGACTTTACAAATTTTACAAAAAGCCATTTTCTCAGAGACTCTTCAAAATAATCTTGTGGTGCCACTATTACCACCATCTGAGGAAACTGAGATAGACTGAGGTTAAGCACCTGGCTCAGGGTCACATAGCTAGTAGATGCCTGAGATTTGAACTCAGGTCTTCTGAACTCCAGGCTTACTCCTTGCTATCTTTAAGGACTATAAGAATTATCTCTGACTCTTGTCTCATCCTGAGTTATTCCTTAGTCTCTCTGGTATTATTTTAATTATAATTCTCAAATGAACATACCTTGAATTTAAAAGAACTTTCATTCCAGGACATCTGACTTCAAGTCCAGGATGTCAGTTTATAATCCTGGTCCTCAGGCAAAGCTCTTGGCTTAATCACAGAAATCTTGTCTCCTGTTAGTTCCAGGGCCTTACAGGAATCAGTCATAGTTGGGCTGTGAAGGGGTTGTGACATCTCTGTGTGTTGGTTTCTAGTGATTGGTAAACACATGGACAAGTGTGTTCATTAAAACCTTATTGGATTTTGTCATACTACCAAGCCCCCTGCTTGTGTGTTCTTCTGCCCTGGAAGGCCCAGGGCACAAGAGGAGAATACATTTCTGCTCTCTGTAGCTTAGGTTCAGTCAAAGATCAATAACCCAATACTAATGAAAGATATACCTGATATACAGTCTACTATCAAAACAGTGCAACTTTGAGTTTTGTCTCAGTTTCCTTTACAAACATACCTTTCTTAGACAGTTTACTCATGAGGAAGTTTTATCAGGATATTACTACTTTCAGGAAACCCAAAATCATTGCACTCTAAGAAAGAGATAAAGGGAGCTGGGTTTTGTTATGTAATTCTAAACATATTGCTGGAATTTGGAATCATAGAATGTTTCCTTTGTTTTTATATCTTCTGTATTTCCCACTGTCTCCCTTTTTTTCTCCCAAACATCCATTATCAGAAAGAAGGTAGAAAGAAAAGGAAGGAGGATGAGAAATAATATAAATACTACCTTATTTGATCCTCACAACAATCCTGCAAGATAGGTGCTATTTTTAATCCCCATTTATAATTGGGAAAATTGAGGAAGACAGAGATTAAGTGAGTTGCTCAAGGTTACACAGTAATAAGTGTCTGAAGCTGGTTTTGAAGTCAGATCTTCTTGACTCCTGCCCAGAGCTCTAGCTACTGTGTACAAGTTGGCTTAGGAAAGAAGATAAGGAAGGCAAGGAAGGCAAGAAGCATTATTAAGCATCTATGTATCAGGCTGTCTATACTCTTTACAACCTCACAATGATCCCAGGCACTAGATTCTATAAATCTATCCATATTACAGTTGGAGAAACTGGGGCAGAGAGTGGTTAAATGACTTGTCCATGGTTACATGGTTGGTAAGTGTCTAAGGTTACTTTTGAACTCAATTTTTCTAACTCCAGACATAGCACTCTATCCACTAAGCCTCAGAGAAAAAGAGGGAGAAAAACAATTCAACAAAACTAACACACACCCTCTGTAAGAGGTATATTTCTTCTTTGGAGCCAAGTTTGATCATTATAATTTTGGAGCATTCAGTTTTGAGAATTGTTGAATGTTAAATTTAAAAGAGAATTTTCAGATCATCTAGCCCAACCCTTTCATTTTATAAATGAGGAAATTGAGAATCACAGAGTTGAGTTGCCCAAGATCACTTGTCTAAGCTAATTGATTCTCAGGACAGAACTTTAACTCAGATCTTTTACTCTCAGTCCTATACTTGATCTTCCATCCCAGGGTATGTGTGTGTGTGTGTGTGTGTGTGTGTGTGTGTGTGTGTGTGTGTGTGTGTGTATGTGTGCGCACGCACATTATGGACTTTTTGAATATATAATAGAATCCATATACCTTTATTCTAAATAATGTTTTAAATTCATAAAACAAAATACATAGGATTATAAAGTAAACCAAAAATACAATGAAATATAATTTTCAAGGGAGAGTTAGGTGGCATGGTAGATTGAATGCTGGTACTGCAGTCAAAAAGATTTATTTTCCAGAGTTCAATTCTGGCCTTACACATTTACTAGCTATGTGATCCTGGGCAAGTCAATTAGCTTTGTCTCCATTTCCCCATCTGTAAAGTGAGATGGAAACAGCAAACCACTCCAGTATCTCTGTCAAGAA
The DNA here is from genome assembly GCF_037893015.1 of Macrotis lagotis. Classification (NCBI taxonomy): domain Eukaryota; kingdom Metazoa; phylum Chordata; class Mammalia; order Peramelemorphia; family Peramelidae; genus Macrotis; species Macrotis lagotis. The sequence goes on along the minus strand of NC_133666.1, from coordinate 109,435,587 downwards.
AGTGCTAATAGGGTCACTAAAAGTCAGACATGAATAAAAAAACTGAACAACAACAAAATGGTTATAAAAATATATTAACAAAAAAAAAATTCATAGACCCTAGGTTAAGAACCCTTGGCCAATACCATGCTACCTACCATTCTTTTGATACCTTTCTGACTGTAGGAATAACAATTTTCCACAGACTAATAAGAAAACTGACCTGTTTTCCCAAGCATAAGACCTATGCATCTCAAAAGTATGCATTACTGTAAATATATTTAGTTTGATTGCTTCATTTTTCTCAGGGCAAAATGCAGGAGCCCGGCCTCTGCCGGGTCCTTGGAACCTGACAGGAGGGATAGAGTTGGTGAAATGAGTTGAGTCATCACAGGGGTTAAAGGCAGGAGCAGGTTGATTGACTGTCAGCTGCTCAGATTTATTTTTATACTCTCAGAATCATGTATGCATCAAGCAAGCAAGCTAAGATCATTTCCTTGGTTACAAAAGTGTACAATTTTCATTATCAATCATATAATTCATGTGGTTACAAGTTTTATTATCAATCATATAGTTAATTGATTTTTTTATCCCTGCTCAGACCATGATGACCTCAACCTGTCTGTTACCTAGTTTATTACTGCATTGTAAAATTGTTAATTCATTTAAAGTTATTAAGCAATTCATTTAATAAAATGTTTTTTATATTTTCTGTGTAAGTAATTTTTTTTTTAGGTTTTTACAAGGCAAATGGGGTTAAGTGGCTTGCCCAAGGACACACAGCTAGGTAATTATTAAGTGTCTGAGACCGGATTTGAACCCAGGTACTCCTGACTTCAGGGCCAGTGGTTTATCCACTGTGCCACCTAACCGCCCCTAAGTAATGTTTTTTGATACACTACCTTGACAACCCATAGTGAGGGTCGTTATGTTTGTCCACCCATCTGTTAACTCCTACAATAATCAATTTTCCTTTCAGCCTTTGCTGGTAGAAACCACAGTTTCTGTGACTTTTTTATTCTTTTCCAATAAACTAAGTTCACATATCGGTCACCTATACTAACTATTCTTTCACCATCTTTTTCATATATTCCTGTATATGATAAGGGGACAAAACTGTTAATTTCCCTGGAATTCTATCTAACCTATCTTGTATCTGTTTTCCCTGTATGCATTCTGACATCTCCTTGGAATTTCCAGTGTTGGGTTTTCCAGAGATTTCATAATGTTGAAACCTTTTGTATGCCTCAGGGAGAGGCAATCCTGTTAAATTTGGACAGAGTTTACAATCTGTTTTATTCAGGGAATTTCTCTGGAATCCTTCCTTTATAGTCATTCCATTATTAGGATGAGTAAGTATTGCAATCAATATTAGACCTATAAATATTGGTATACATGGAATCTCTATATATATTGAAAAAGGAAATGTTGTTCCATCAAGCGGTGTGGCCGCCTTGAGTCTTTTGCCATGACTGTGTCAAGCAGCTTAGAGACCCTGGCTCCCAACAGCAAAAACTGGTGTATCAATTGCCTTTTTTTTTGTAACTGAATCAACATTTAATAATAGGGAGTGAGCTCTACCCCATGCTGGAGCTCTGGATGCCATGGAAATCCTGCCAGAGTAAGGCTGGTAATTATAGCAATACTGGGTTACCAAGAAGTCCCCCCATCCCCTTTCACCAGAAGCAGTGTCCATCTTCTTCCTAAAATTGAGGCCCAAAGGAAAATGAAAGGGATTCGATGAATACAGTCATCCAAATGCACTCCTGGTGATCAACAGCTGGCTGTGGAGGAACTAGGAGTCAGGGTAGCAGTTTCACAGTATGGAGTCATTGTATGTTACTATGTGAAGAACTAGTGACAATGGAAAGTCAGTGATAGATAAAAGGGATGTACATGATGCTGGTCTCTGTCATCATAATAACCTAATGTCCTTCTATTAATAAAGGAACTACTAGATTCAGTCCTCTTTGATCATCCAACTTCTGACAGTAAACCAAGTAATTATTCCTTAGATTTAATGTCAATAGACATCAAGGCAAGGAGGACATGTGCCTCTAATTCTCAAATTGTCTTCAATTTAACCTGTGTTGAATAAATTGTGTGGCTCTATTGCCAGCACTTTCTTAGTTCAGGTTTGAATTTGGGAAGAAATGAGGCACTCAGAAGTCATTGAATTTTAACACAGGAGATTTGCTTTGCCCTAACCCATCAAAATAATGTAACAAGGACATACAGCTGTGCCTACCATGCGTGGCATGGCTGGCTCATAAGTCTTTGACAATTCCCATGATTTCACACCTTTATGAAGTCTGAGAGGCATAGACCCTGAAACCTTTTAAGCTTTGTTGGAAACCCAGGGCCACACAGATCTGGGGTCAGCTTTGCCCGGAACCCAACCCATGTTGACTGGAGGGGTACAGGCTGGGGAAGGAAGCTTCACCACCAAAGTTGAGATAAATAATTTTGGGTGGTGCACAGATTTGTTCTGTTGCATTCTATGTACTATCTTGTTTGCATGTTGTGTCTCCAATCAGACCATGAATCCCTTGAAGTCAGGGATCACCCTTTTGTCTGTTTTTTTTTCCTTTTCTTTGTATCCTTATCCCATAGGATAGTGCCTGACACATAGTAGATGCTTAATAAATGCCTTTTAACTTGACTTAAGTCAATAAAACTCCCTTTTAACTACAGAGAAATAACGATTATGATAGTAAAAGGATAGGAATGTGTATGGCTCCTTTCCTAACCATTCAGTGCTTCATAGTGTTGTCATTTTAAAAGTGACTATTCAGCAGTAAATTTATTTCATTAACTGAAATATTTTATCAAAATTAGTGCTGAGTAGATTAAAAACTATTTCAACTTTTCTGTATGACTGATTACAAGCAGCATGTTTTAAAAAAATTAAATCACATTCTTTCCTTCAAAATGTATCTTATAAATAACTAAAATTAAAAATCTTTGGGTACACAGATGAAATATATACCATTACTTTCAAATTTTAAGAAATATGTTTACCATGGGGCCAAATGGATCATATAATTGTATTTCCCTTGTTCCTCCCCATTATCCAGTTATTAATTTTAAAAAATCTATATTTTAAAAAACCCCTCTCTGATAAAACATCACAAGTATTTTAAGTGCTGAATACCAATGTTTATGCAACAAATTTTATAGAAGATAAAATTGAGAGCTAAACTTAAAGAAATGCAATGAACCAAGTTCAATTAAATACTTTTCTCAATTGTTTTTAATCACTACATAATTTCAACTTCCTTGATTCTACTTGGAAGAGTTTAGCTTTTTTATTTCTAAATTACCTGTAACATTTTGAACCCAGGGTTTTGTTCACAGATCCTGGTATCGGAAAGTTCTACTGCTACTTGGCTTCTCTCACACAATTGGAGATTCCTTTGATAGCCTGGACTTCCTTCCCCTGAAAGCAGAGTTCAGCTCTCATAACAATTTGTTTGTCTATGAATAAGAGAAAATTGCTATCTGTCTCTACCACCTGACTTTCTGTTCCTGTGGCAACTCTGCTTCCTTTACCTTTTACTGCCAGAAGAGAAAAGCACCCAACTAGTCTCTTATTGCCCTGTGACTATTTTTTCCCAGGCAGGAGAGAATTTTCCTGACAACCAAATTTCCCCATTTCACTTAGTCTGGTCTTTCCATATTAATGCTTACTTTCTATAGAGAAAAAAATAGATGATTGAATCTAGGATCCTGATCTTCCTGACTTCTATCAGGGTTCAGAACAATTTACATATGATAGAATAGAACAGAATGTTTTTAAATAATATTATATTTTTCCAATTATGTGTGAAAACAATTTTTTACATTTTTAAAAATTTTAATTTCCAAATTCTTCCCCTCCCAACTGTTTCCTGAGACAGTAAACAATTTGATGTAATTATGTACATGCAATCATATAAAACATATTTCCATACTGGCCATCTCATGAAAGAAAACACAAACCAAACTCTCCCTCCCCTCAAATAATCTCATGAAAATAAAGAAACTGAAAAAATAGCATGTTTTGATCTACTTTCAGACTCTGTCAGGTTTTTCTCTGAAGGTGGATAGCATTTTTTCATTGTGATTCTTTTGGAATTGTCTTGGATATTGTACTGCTGAGAAGAGGGAAGTTATTTACAATTGATCATTGTACCATATTGTAGTTATTGCGTACAATGTTCTCCTGCTTCTGCTGACTTCACATTACATTTAAAGTATGGATGGGAATTAAAGTAAATAAAAAGATTAAGCAAAGTTCCAAATGAGATGGAGACAGGATAGTACAAAGAAAGTTGATCAATATGACTGGAACAAAGGATTCATTCATGTTGTGGGTGTTAATCACTGAAAGCTTAATTGAGGTCAAATTATAGAGACCTCAAATTCCAGGTTAAGGATTTTTGAGCTTTATTCTGAAGTCAAGGTGAAACCATTGAAGGGCCCTTACTTAATCATTTGAATTTCTTAACATCTCATGCAAAGCAATGTCCATTTGACTAGGCATTCTAATAAGGTTTGAATTTGTTTTTATTTTCAGAGGCAAACGGGACAAAAGTGATTCAAAACATGCATTTTTGTGATATAGGGTACTCTTCAGATTGCGTTTGGGAGCTACAGAGCTTTCAAAGAATGACTAAAAAAACAGAACTTATTTTATCCCATATTTTGCAGCAAGGTTCTCACTAAGTCCCAGAATTGGTTGTTGTTGATTTTATTTTTGAATGGATTTGTAATTTCATTGGCATGGGCAATTTTTCCTAAATAATCTTCTCTCCCTTTGTACTTGCTCTATAACTTATGGTTAAGTGACTTACCCATGATTAGGCAGTAAAGTGTGTAAGAGGCAGGTTGTCCTCATTCCAAGGTCAAACCTCTGTCCACTCCACCACACTACAGCTTTTCATGTTTGATCTGTAGAGCAATTAACTTTGTTACTACTTGGTCCTCAATGATGGGTTTTAGAACTTTTGATTGTTACTGTCCCAGAAGTGGATGATGTCTGTATTATTTTCTATCAACATTGCACTAACAAATGGGAGTTTTTAAAAGCTAACATTCTGCAGACTCCAGCATCATGCCAGTGAAATATAGCCCTTGACTGTTTTAGCTCTGCTCCTAGTATTTTGGAGGATTAAACAGGAGTCAGGTTTAGCTATTCAGCTAAATTACAACCCTGCACACTGAGAGATGTAATTAAAGTTGCCACCCATCCATTTTTTTCACATTTGACTTCACACAGTGCTCCCAAACAGTGGAAAAACAAGGAGCACAGGGAAACTGACTCAAAGTTCAGAACTCTGTATTCTCTTCCTTTCTCTGGTCTACTTACTTTGTTATTCAGTTCTGTCTGTCTCTTCAAGACCTCATTTGGCTCTCCTCAGCTGTTTGTAAGGTGCTCAGTTCTTCCTCAGAAGCTAAGGCCATATTGAGGTGACTCCACTTCGGCCCAGCTAGCACCACTACAAACAAGTCTCTTCCATATCCTGAAATGGCCGTCTCTGAGCTTGCCTGCATCTATTCTGCCCTCATCCTTCACGATGAAGTTATGGTCACAGAATATAAAATTAATGCCCTCATCAAAGTAGCAGGTGTGAATGTTGAACCATTCCGGCCTGGATATTTGCAAAGTCTCTGTCCAATGTCAATATTGGTTTTGAAGTATTTAGTCCTGATTTCTCATAAATTCATCAATCTCCCTGAGTTCTATTCTTTGTTTGAAGGATTTATTTTCCTCAGAGTTTTCTTATCTCTTTTTCCATCTGGCCAATTTTGCTTTTTAAAGCAGTCTTCTCCTCAATACCTTTTTGAACTGTTCTATCCATTTGACCTAAGCTGGTTTTTACCATGCTATTTTCTTCAGCATTTTTTTGGATTTCCTTGACTAGGATGCTGATTTCATTTTCATGTTTTTCCTGCATCTTTCATTTCTTTTCCCAGTTTTTCTTCTAACTCCCTCATTTGATTTTCAAAGTCTTTTTTTGAGCTCTGTCATAGCCTGAGCCCAATTTCTGTTTTTCTTGGAGTCTTTAGATGCAGGAGCTTGTGCTTCCTCATCTTCAGACTGAGTATTCTGGTCTGTGAATGACCATATATACCCCCCTCTGCTATGGGGCTGAGGTGGGGGGCCCCCTGCTGTTCTATTGGGGGGGGGCTAGACTGCAATCAGGATCTGAATGTGGTCAGAGACCCAGAGTCCTGTTTCAGGGGCAGAGCTCTGCAGTCTCTCTCTCTTCACTCCCCAACCTCAGCTCAATGGGCTCATGCCCTGGGGGCTCCTGCTTACCAGCTCTGCCTGCTTCTCTGTTTCCTGGATCTGGGCTGTGGTGGCCAGTGGCCATGCTGCTCGCTATGTGCCCTGAGGGCTAGGCTTCACATACTCTGGCAGAGGTCCCCACTGTTCCCCCAATTTATGCCCGGTGCTCCCCAGGGCATAGGTCAGGAAATCCCTCCCCCCCAGCTCGCTGCTGTGAACCGGGGCTCCCAGTGCCCTGGGGCTCCAGTCTCCAGGAGGCTGAAGTTCTTTTGCTCTGGCGGGCCACCCCTCTGGTGGGCTGCCTCTCCAACCCTGGGGAGCAGAGCATTTCTGCTCTTTTCCAGGTTACCTTGAGTAGAAGAACTGCCTCACTGGGTCCCTCTGTGGGTTCTATCTCTTGAAGATTTTATGAGAGAGAGCGCCTAAGACACAATCCGTTCTTGTCGCCATCTTGGCTCTGCCCCCAATGTCAATATTGGAAGACTCATCTGCAATGTAGGAGTTGGCAGACCTGCCTCAGCAGCTGGGGGTGCTGCCCCTGCTGGAGGTGTTGCTCCTGCTATAGGCAGCTGCTCCAGCTGAGGAGAAGAAGAAAGGAAGCAAAAAAGGAAGAACTCAAGGAGTCTGGTGATGACATGGTCTTTGGTCTGTTTGACTAAATATTTTTTTGTAACATTAAATAAAAGGCTTAATTCAACTTAAAAAAAGACCTCATTTGGCAGATTCATGGCAGTGCTATTGAATGGTTTGTCATTTCCTTCTCCAGCTCATTTTACAGATGAGGAAACTGAGGCAGACAGGGCCAACTGAGTTGCCCAGGGTCACAAAGCTAGTATCTAAGGCTGAATTTGAGTTCATGTCTTCCTGACTCCAGGGCTATTGCTACATCCACTGTGCCATCTAGCTGCACCTTAGTTACTTTAGGACCTATCAACTTAACTTCTATTCCTTAATTTCCTTAATTAGTAAAGTCAAATCAAATACCTTGATATTTCTGTGCCAAAGAAGTACCATTAGACACTTGGGTACTCCAGAATGAGGCACAAGAACAATTTCAGTGCAGTTATTTAATATGAAAATAAAATAAAGGGGTTGAATTAGATGTGAGGGTGTGTTGAATTAAACTCCAACAGCTTGTGAGAACTGATTGGTAAATTTATACTTCAGCTCAGGGGTTCATTGACAGTCTCCTCTGTCTAAGAATCTTCTCTAGATTAAGAAAGTGATAGAGAAAACATTAATAATATAGATTAAATTTAAAAATATATATGTACATTTTTTCTGGAGAGCAAATTGTTAAACATTTATTAGCATAGTGCTGGTTTAAATTCTGTTTTGCCACCTGTTTGAACAAATCACATAGAATCAAAGATATTTCAGATGGGAAATTGTCTTGTTCAATCCCTTTATATTGCAGAAGTGTCTGTTTTCTTATTTGCAAAATGAGTTAATCTGGCATATTTTTAAGGCCCCTTACAGCTGTAAACTGTGACTGTGATGTTTCAAAGTATCTTTGGGACCTATTATGCTCTGAGTATTTTTGTTTTGTTTGTTTGGGTTTAGGGGGAGGGATGGAGAATTAATGATCTCAGTATAGAGTAAATCTTAATCTGTGAGTAAGTATTAATGTAATACTCCATTATCTCAATTTTTTTATCTACAAAATGAAGGGATTGAAAAAGACAATTTTCCTGGTCAAATATCTTTGATTCTAAGGTTCTATACCTGGAAAAGTAAAGTAGCAGGACAGTTTTCCTAAGTAATTCCTCTGTGTAAGACAAGTTATTAGCCACTATAAGAATTTAGAGAGAGACTGAAAAGTCATAGTCCTTATGATTCAGTGCTTTATAACTTTAAGGAAGAGGCAGGTAAAGGGCATAGCTTGGGGCCTGAGTCAGGCTCATCTTTTTATGTTGAAATCTGACATTAGACATTTAATAGATGTTTGACCTGAGGCAAACACTGCTTTCCTCAGTTTCCTCATCTTTAAAATAAGCTGAATCATTCCAAATGAAATGACAAATCACTTCAGGATCTTTGACAGGAAAATCCCCAAAGGGTCATGAAGAGTTGAACACAACTGAAAATGACTGAATTGGCTCTACCAATTAATACCTCTGTGACTTTGTGTAAAACCATGTGGCAGAGTGAAAAGAGTCCAAAATTTAGAGTCAAAAAATCTTGAGTAATTATTCTGACTGTGCCGTTAAATATCTGTGTGATATTGAACAAGTCACCTGGGCCTAAGTTTCCTCAACTATAAAAGAATGGGTGGGGGGAAGGTTGGACTAGATGACCTTTAAGGGCCCTGCCATGTCTAAATCTTTGATCTTAAATCATTTAAACAGTTTCGTCCTAAGTTTCCTTATCTAGAAAATGAGAGCTTTCATAGATCTAAAACCATGGATTTATGACCTCATAAGTTATCTAGTCCAACCCTCTAATTTTACAGATGAGGAAACTAAGACCAAAAAAAGTAAACTTTCCAGAAATCAATTAGGTAATAAAATCTCAGATCTAGAACTCAATTAAACCCCCTAATTCCAAAATGCAAGCTCAGCACTCTTTCCAATCCCACAGTTAGACATGACTTTTAGGATCCCTTCCATTTCTAAAACTCTTATCCTATGATTCTACCACATCCTTATAGATGTATATCTATGTTTGGCATTTATTCAAACAGCTCATGTTTACATGTGTGTATTTATAGATATGTGAGTAGTTGGATTCAGTAGAGCAAAGGAATTAGTTAAATCAAAGTTAAACTTTAATATCACAGTTCTGAATTTGCTTATTAAAAAGGTAGAAATGTACTAAAGAGAACAAAGGTATGAAAGTAGACATTGTCAGATAAGGACTACTTTGAAGAGATCCATGTTGGAAATAACAGAATTGTGAGGGATTTAAAGGTCTAATATATACTTTTTTTGAAAGAGAAGATGGCAAATGCATGGAAAAAATCTTGGACCTTATAAATACTAAAAAAGATAATTGAGACAATAATAATATCCACTAACATATAAGCCTACACTGCTATCTATTAAAAAAATCTTTATGAATCATTCATGTTTGGATGGAGAGAATCATAAATGAAAGTATTTACAGGGAAAATGCAGGTTTCACATGTGATATTTAACAATATGTCACAATTAATTGAGAGATTGCATTATGCTTCTTTTTTATGTACCAAAATAATTTGATTCAGTAAAATAAAATCCTACCTTTCAATCTCTTTTCAACAAGGTATACATTAAAATTATTCAAGATGCCTTGAAAAATCTAAAAAATAGAAATGACCAGGTTCATCCACCAGGTTCTGATCATAAGCATTAGGCAAGTCATAAATAAAAAGATATATGCTGACCAAAGCTGTTTGCTTTTATAATGGAGGAGATCTGATAAAGAATATAAGTTGTGAACCAATTTTCCATGAATGGAGAGTTCTTCTAGAAACTTCTGCTTGTGGAAGACATTGTGGAAGACATTTAGGTCAAACCCTAAACACAGCAGAGACTCCTCAAAAAGGCTTACAACCATTCAAAAGACTTTGACCTAATCACCTGTACAGGAAAAATCAATTAGATGAAGAATGTCTGTTGTCTAGGTTTCAACATTTGGTGAACAATCTATGAAGTTTATCCAACAGGCTATAAATCTGAGTCAAAACATTAGACTCAAGGTTAAATAAAAGGAGGACAGTGGATTATTTTTTGAAAGACTGCAAAATTCCATTAATGACACAAAACTCAAAAAAGCAAAATTCCATCTTTTTAATGACTACTGCTGTTGAACAATATATGAACTACAATACTTTCTAAAGGATTAAAAATTTAAAACACAGAAAACAATGGAGAGGTACACAGTAGGTGTGAGCAGACTGGGCTATATGAGGAAAAATGAAGTGAAAGATATCTTTAAAAAATTATAAGCTAGGAAGCCAGTTATGGTAATATAGCTTGGGCAAGGGATAACAGATGGAGAGCCAGTATGTGCATTCATAAACTCTTGATATCAGGAGAAAAGGAGGTCTCCAATTTCTCCATAAATATTTTGGAAGTCTGCCTTTATACAGAGATACTTTTTTGTCTTTCTTTTCTTTTTAATTTTAGAAAGGTTTTAATTATTTTGAGTTTTACAATACTTTCAAATCACATGATATAGACAACTGCTTGCTTTCTCTTATAGGGCTTAGAAAGGAGGAAAGAGCAGAGACCAACCTGAACAAGGACTTGAATGCCATAGAGGAAGAAAAAGAAATGTAAAAATGAGCTGGTGATAAGAGTGGGAGAGGAGAAAAATTAAGTTTGTGAAGGAGGGCAGGGAAAGAGGGCAAATTGAGTAAAAGACTTGGATTCAGATGATGTTTGCCCCCTACCTTAGAAAAATGTGAACTTTTGTTGTTTTCATGATATTACTGTATTTTGTTATTGTTTCTCTGATCTTTTTACTGACCCAAATCTAGTACTATGGACAAACTTTTCAGAAGTCCTTTTCAAAATATTTACAACATCTAAAATTCTTTGCTCACACTGGTAAGTAGTCATCTAAAAGGTGAATATACAAATTACATTTTTTTTTGTATTCAAATTAGGCAGTTCTAATATTTCACTTTAAAGATCATTGCATGCCTGTGTCTTTGAGAGGCAATGTGCAACAACAGAAATCAAATAGTGGCTCTAATGTCAGAGGACCTGGGTTCACAGACTGAGTTTTGATGCTCACTAACAGTGAAGCCTAGGATAAGTCTTTAGGATTTCTTATCTGTAAAATGAGAAGGTGGGATAATCCTTCAGATCCTTCCCAGTTCTAAATCCATCATCCTCTAAGGTCATCTATAAGTAAGAATATACAACAAAGCAAATTCAATTAATTGCCCTTCTAGGTCAAAGCTAATGGTTTAAATGGGGTTCCTGTATTTCATATGGCTTTCAATTATGCTTGATATCACCCCTTTTTTTAAAAAAATGGTTAATAGAGTTGTCAGTATGAATTAAATATTATAAATTTGCAAGGGAAAACTATATAGAGTTATATATCCTGTCCCCAAGATGCTTATAATCTAGTAACACAGGCAATTAGGAACTCACTATTATCTCTTGGTCCTAAATTAAAGTCTTTTCAAGACAATAATTTTTCAAGTTTATTTTAGATAATTTGTCCCAGGTTTTGTGTGCATTCACACACACACACACACACACACACACACACACACACACACACACACACAGACAAACATCAAGGAATTGTACAATGCAAAAAGAAGATGGGCTGATCAAATATTTAGAGCAAAGGATACAACTTGGTGTGGTGGGAAAAGAGTTTTGGATTTGGATTCAGTGGAGTGAATTTGAATCCTAGCTCTGATATTTAATACTTGTGTGACCTTGGGCCTTTCACTTAACCTCTCAGAGTCTCAATTTCCTCTTCTCTAAAATGAGAACTCTAGACTATATAGCCTTTGTAGTATTTTTCAGCTCTAAATCTATGAACTGATGACAGAAAATACATCTTATCTAACAAGCTTAAATGGCTGCAAATCTTTGGTTCCATGGTCAACCTATAATACCCTTTTCATCTCTAAATTTATAAAACAATGATGATTCAGAGCACTGCTCTGATATACAGAGGCCTTAAAAGACCTATAATGAAACTTCTACCTTACTATGTAGATCTTCTATATCTGTGGCAGAATGTTAAGTCAGATTGCTGCCTGCAACATTGGAAAGAGTACTCAGAATAATAACAATGTTCTAGAGTTATTTTTTTTCTTTTTTTGTTTTTTGCAAGGCAATGGGGTTAAGTGACTTTCTGGAGGTCACACAGCTAGTGTGTGAAGTCGTATTTGAACTCAGGTCCTCTGGAGTCCAGGTCCAGTGCTCTATCTACTGCACCACCTAGGTACCCTGAGAGTTACTTTTAAGATTTGTGAAGCATCTTTATATATAAAATTTGTATCTATAATCTCACTTAATTTTGCAGGTTTGAGATTGGAGATTGAAATACTGAATTATCCACCTGTTTGTTTGGTCTCCCATTCTCATTCACAATGGTTGTAAGCAGCTACTTTAAGGCTGGTCTTACAGCTGATTGACAGAGAAATTTTGTCCTATTCCATTTCTGACTTCAGTTGGTCAGAAAGATGATTCCTGCTTAAGCAGGTTGGTCCTTCAGGCTTTAGTACTATATATCTATATCTCTATATATGAATATATCAATACCAGTCTTAGCAGAGGATTATAGGAGTGAGCTACTAAACCTATTGTTATTCTATACTTCCATATATTTAAGTTTTCATTTCCAAGAGCAGTTTAAACACATATACTTTAGAACTACAACTTTTTAGCAAAGTCATTGGTAGTAAGTATGTTATATATTTATGGTCATAAATTATGATGATTAGTCTCTGACCATATTTAAACCATAAAAGAGGATGGAAGTTTTATATGAGAAGCAGTCTGGTATAGTGTAATCAACTTGAGGATTGGAGGATTGACTATGGGCTCAAACCTTGACTCTGATATAGATAGTTATGCTTATTAATTGTGTGACTGATCAAGTCAAATGACAACTTCTCTGGCTTCAGCGAAGTCTGTAAAATGAAAGGGTTTCACTAAGTGACATCTAAAGTCCCTTTCAACTTTAAATCCTGGAGGACACTAAATATCCCCCATCCTAAGATTGTTACATTTTTTTTTTGGTTTGTTTTGCAAGGCAATGGGGTTAGATGGCTCGCCCAACGCCACACAGCTAGGTTATTATTAAGTGTATGAGGCCGGATTTGAACGCAGGTACTGCAGACTCCAGGGCTGGTGCTCTATCCACGGTGCCACCTAGCCACCCCGAGACTGTTACATTTAACATGCAATGTGACTTAACTGCCTTGGTTCTCATCTGCCCTAAGATCTCATTAAAATTACCTTAGGTTTAGTAACATTTTGGAACATTAAAGTTTCCTCTCATGGGGGGGGGTATGTAATCGGGGGTAAACCATTTATTAAATCATATTTAAAAGCACCTGAGTAGTGTTTGGCAAATATTCAAATGAGCTCGAGATTTGGAATTTTATTTGTTTTGTTTTTTCCTGAGAAGTTTAAGCATTTCTCTCTACCTTGGAATGACTAATTTAGACTAGGGGGTCTGGGGGCGGTAGAATTCATTGTGCAGTCGGGCAGGCTCTTCAGACTCGGGGAGATTCCTTTTTTGGTATTGACTTCTTGAGGAGAAAAACAGACAAACATAAAAACCTTTATCCCTGGCCTGTTTCAAACACCAGAATGGGATGGACCTATGCTTTGGCTTTCTACCGTCAAGGATAATGGGAGTTGTTCCGAAAGAGCTTCTGGGTGAAGCATCTCCCTTGCAGCCCCGCAGCCCCTCCCTCGCCGCTCGGCCCCGCAGCGTCAGCATCCTGAGGCCGGGGATGGGGACTGAACTCGCGACCCCTCTTCCCGGAGGTAAGCGGTAAACTCGCCCGTCCCTTCATTTCCTGATGCCTTGTGGCTATTTCGGTGTCGGGCTGGTCCCCGGGGGCCTCGCTGCCCGCCCCTTCTCCCACGTGGAACGCGGGACCCCGCAAACTGGTTAAAGAAACCCAGAAGAGCGGGTCCTGCGAAGCGGGGCGGAGAGCGCACGAGTGCCGGCCGCGGAGCGCCCAGGACCGCCCTCGTCCCTCCGGCCGTCCGCGGGCTTTCCCAGGAGCGCCAGGACTGTGCGCGCGGGCCGGGCCGGGGAGACCAGACCGGGCCGGGGGCCGGGCCGGGCCGGGCCGGGGAGACCGGGCCGGAGGCGGGGGCGCGGCTGGGCCCGGAGCCCCGCGGCTCGGCTGGCCGCCGCCCGGCCGCCCCAGCCCCCACCCACCGCTCTCTCCCAGATCCCCGCTCCAGGGCGGGCGGCCAGGACACGCCGCCCTGCCGCTCCCGGCGGCGCCCCGGGCCCGGGCACTCGTCTTGAAACTTCGGCTCGGAGCCTCCCTCCGGGGGAGGCGGGCGCGGGGGGCCGGCGGCCCGGGGGAGGCGGGCGGGGGAGGGCGGCGGCAGGTGGCGGGGTGGGTCCGGCGGCCGCAGTAGCCTCGCCCGCCGGGCGCTGACAAGTGGTGGCCCGGATCCCGGGGCGGCGGCCCCCCGCGAGAGCCTCCCGGCCAGCCGCTGCGCGCCCGCGGCATGTCCCTGCCCGTGGTGCTCCCCGGCTCCTGCTGCCCGGCGGCGGGGCTCTCGGCGGGGACCCAGGCCGGGGGATCGGGCGCCGCGGCCGCCGCCGCCCAGGAGCCGCCGCCGGCCCCTCTCCGGCCCCGCTGGTCGCGGCCCGGGCTGCAGCCCCCGGCGCGGCCTCGCTGCGCCGCCGCCTCGGCCGCCGCCGCGCTCTCGCCGCCGCCTCTGTCCGCCCGCCGGGCCGCCGCCGCCGCCGCCGCCGCCGCCGCCGGGGGTGCCGGGCCCCGGGCTGCTGCCCGCCCGCCCGCTGCTGTCCCTGGGGCTCCTGCAGCTCATCCTGGGCTGCTGCATGGTGGCGCTCAGCTTCGGGGCGCTGTCCCTGAGCAGCTCCCCGCAGGTGAAGAACTCGTGCCCGTTCTGGGCCGGCTCCTCGGTAAGTGCGGGGAGAGCCGGGGCAGCCCCGGGGACAGCCCCGGGGACAGCCCCGGGGACAGCCGTGCCTTCCCTTAGAACGAGGGCGTTCGGGGGCTCAGACCTCTTTGGAGCAGAACTTCTGTGTTGGGGTTCTACTGGGCTCGTGGCTTTTTTGTCTGAGAGGTAGCAGCTCTTTTTGAAAGTATGCAAACATCGTAGCTTCTTTTCCTTTGGGATTTAAAATTGTAAGACTTCGCTGCCACCTTTCCAGCAGTTAAGGCAGAGAGGAGCACTCCGTGGGAGGAAAAAAGAGATTCCCGGGGGGGGGGGGGGGGGGGGGGGAAGTGGCTTGTGGTGATAGATAAAATTCAAATTTTTCCCTCCTTCACTGGGTGGATACAAGTCATTGTTTTTAAGCGTGATATTTGCATAATATTGCTAGAATGTATTTGAAGAAAAGTTCAAGTAGAAGGAGAAGGTGCAGGTGAATATAGGTTGTATTGAATCATTGAGGTTTAAGTGCAAAAAAGTTTTGAAAAACTGTGTCATGTTTCTAGAGACATATACCACACTCGCTTACTATATGAATAAAGCTTTTGCTGATCTGGAGAAAGCGATTTTAACTTAAAATCAGACGAAGTATAATTTTAGAGAACCGAAGGCTTGGTGTCTTCATTAATCAGTATAAAGCACAACTCCAGGAGATCATCTAGAGATGCCTGCTTTTAGTCTCAGGATTCCTGTCTTCCACTGCAGTTGCAATTTGATGCTGGTTGCCCGGTAAATGTGTTCTGTAAAGTGCACGAACCCCTATAAACCTGGTCATAGGATCTCCACAAGGCCTTTGGGAGGGAGAGTAAATAGCTTCTTAGGATTGCCTGCTGTTAGTGATGTACCTATAGCCCACTTAAGATGCTATGATGAATCTAGGTACTGTTATAAAACTTGTTGATCCTAAAGGTTTCTATGAGGGTTTTTGCCCTTTGGGCTAAGAGTCTCTGAAACAAAAGCTCACATTCTACCAAATGAGTTTGTGGAAAAACAGAGGGCCATTCTTTATACAATTTAAAGCAAATTAAGTTTCTACTATGAACTAACTGAAACCCTAATGAAAACATAAAGAGTGCACCATTTTTTTATACATGCATGTCTTTAGACCTGCAGTGGATGCACATTGTATGTCAAGTCACATACTTTTCTGTAATACATGTCCCTTAAAAAGAGTGAGCCAATCATATAGAAAAACATAATACAGAGGAGTCAAAAGTAACTTGCTACAATTCAGTCTTATGTTTAACATCAACATCAGAGGAGCCAACTGAACTGAAATTTTACCCTTAACTTTTCTTTCCTCATTAAAGTAGTCTCATGCTGTTTGATTTTCTGAATGGTATGGTATGTGCTGTGACTTAGAAGGTATTCAATAATGTTGCTATCGTCATTTTCACTTTCCAATGACCAGAAATTATCTTCTTGCTTTGCTCCAATTCTGTTGTCTCTTTAGGGAAAAATTCGTTGAATTTACAGTCATAGAAAGTAAAAGGGTAACCCATAACCCCTATCATCCAACTCCCCTTCCCTATTTTGCAATGGAAGAAATAAAGTCAAAGGTAGGTTAAGTGGATTTGGTGATGGTCACACAGGAAGTATCAGTGTCTGAACTACCTCCAAACTTCACTCAGAGATCTATATTTAACAGTTTGGGAATCAGATGCATAATTCATTTATCAAAGTAAATGGGGCTAAATTACTTTTTAATCTCTCCCCTTGCCAGTGGTGTGTTATGCATACAACAGATGCTTCATGAAAGTAAAAGTTGCTGGAGAAAGAACAATATCATTCCATCAGTCACAGATCAAAGAATATTATTCCAACTAATCCAGTCATCCTCACAAGAAGTTGTATTGTTCCCCTTTCATTCAATCTCATCTGTGCCTTCACTTCTAGGAAGTGGCAAACTAGCTTAAATAATTTTTGATTTGGAACAAAGAGATTCTATTTTGTCCTGAACATTTTCTTCTTATTCTGAATTCAACCTTTCCACTGAGTTATTATATCCAGATAGTTTCCAAGAATGCTTTCTCTAGATTGATCCCAGTCTTCACTGTGATCACAAAATCAACAGCTGCTCATTGTAGCTGAATAAAACAGGAGGATAGCAATAAATGTCTTAATTACATGTATTATTTGGGGATTAACATCTTGATAAAAGTCCACATGCATTTAAATTTTTTTATAATAAACTTTTTTTTTTTAGGTTTTTGCAAGGTAATAGGGTTAAGTGGCTTGTCCAAGGCCACACAGCTAGGTCGTTATTAAGTGTCTGAGGCCAGATTTGAACTCAGGCACTCCTGACTCCAGGGCCGGCTCTCTAGCCACTGTGCCACCTAGCCACCCCATAATAAACTTTTTTCAATCAATGGAATGCAACTTTTCTTTTACTTCGTGTCTTAACCCCACTGAGAAAGAAAAACAAAACCTTTATGTTCAAGCAAATCATATACTTGCATTATCATGTCAAAATAATGAAAAACAGTCTCAATTTGCTCTCTAAATTCATAATTTCTACTAGTAGGTGAATAAGTAGCATGTTTCCTCATCAGTCCTCTGATCATTGTGTTGATCAGAGTTCCTAAATCTTTCTAAATTTTATGTCTTTACATGTTGTTTTTCTCATATAAATTTTTCTAGTCTGCTCACTTCACTTTGTTTTGGTTCATACAAGTTTTTTCAGGTTTCCCTAAAACCATTCCCTAAACATTTTCTATAGTATAACAGCTTTCTATCACATTTATAAATCTTAATTTGTTCAGCTGTGTCCCAAATGATGGGTTTCTAATTTTTTGATACCACAAAAAGAGCTGTTATATTTTGATTTTGTGAGGCTCATGCCATTTAAAGTTATTAATGTTTCCAATTGGAATCTTAATGTAGTCATGAAATTCTGGAACCAGGAAATTTTTGAGTTACTTCAATATGGGAGTGATTAAAAATATTGAGATCTCTTTTTAATGTGCTAAACTCATTTAATTTTCTTCAGTTAAAACAACATATTGATGGAAAAGTTGAAAAATTACCATGGATGAATACCAGGTGGAAGTTTTAGATTCAAGGTTATTGCTTCATTACCATTTGAAATATAGGAAGCTGAATTAGAAAAGCCAACATAAACCAAATATTAAGTTACAGTGAATAAAAGCTAGGAACAATAGATATGAAGATATCCTCATACAGCAATATTTGAGTGAGCATTATTGGCTTTCACCTATACCAACTAAGTAGACAAATCTATTGAGTTTTGCCCACAAGAGGAATACAGATTAGATCCCATGAATAAATAAATAAATGTATTACTCAAGAGAGAAATATAACACTTGAATCTGTGAACAACAAAGGTATTTTTCCAAACAAACTTCTGAAAGTGATAGCGTCCTAGAAACCATAAAGAAGATATCTGAGAAATTTCTGTAGTATAAAAAGTAAAAATATATGACTTTATATTTAAGAACAAATAAGTCCTATTTGCTAAAATCATAAACAAAAGAAACAGTTTTTAGAACTTTAAATTGTACTCCCAACAAGTTATAGAAAACAGAGGTATATTTCATTAACATTTATTTTTCCTTTTGGCATACTTGGGAAGTAGCCCAAATGCCCACTCTCTGTCTCTATCTCTCTTTTCCCTCATCCTCTATCAGTGATTCCACCAGTGCAGAGACTTCCCATTAAGGAAACTCATTGTGCCTCTGCAGATCTCATGCAATTTGTGTTCTTAGAGAATTGCTTAGAACACTGAGAATGAGGATCTCAGGTCACACAGAAAGCATAAGTTAGAAGCTCAGCATATATTATACATAAAATTTGAACCCAGGTCTTCCTAACTCTATAGAGGTAGAATATAATTGTTGATCTTGCCTGGCCTCAAGGGTCTGGAAAAGCTAAGTTGAGGCCCTGCACCTGAAAGCTTCTAAGCTATAGGACCTGGGTCTTGTTATTCTCTAAGATTGTAAGCTAAAAGTGGTCAGGTTGTTGAAGTGAACTTCCACACAGGGACTGCCCATATACTGATAAAATAATAGATTTGGGCAAAACATATATGTAAACACAATATATACATGCAGCATATATATGTATCTTTACCTTGTACCAATCATGGTACCAATCCAAAATCCTTCGCTAGGTCAATTGCAAAGTTAGAAATCTTCATTCTAAATCTCTTGCATTGTTCCTGAAAACCTGCATCCTGGCTAGGAGGTGTGTTTAGTTAATTAATATTAATTAAATTCCAAAGGGACATTTTATTCTCCTAGATAACCCAGCTGATCACATTTGGATGAATTTAATTAAAAAGTGCAAAGTTTCATTGCTTCATGTCTCGAACTTAAAGAAGGAAATCCTAACTTTGATGTCATATAACTTTTCAAAGTTATCTCAGGTATGTGATTGAGATTTTCTTTTCATGTCAGTGAAACCTTGATTGTGACATTTGTGCTTTATAGATATACTACATACACAAGCACAGTGATTTCTATGGAATTTCATGTTGACATGAAGTTGGGATTCCATATCAATAACTCTGCAGTCCCCTGGCATAATGTCAGTTTCTAGCAAGAGACCAACAGGTGGCACAGTGGATAGAGCACCCGCCCTGGAGTCAGGAGAGCCTGAGTTCAAATCTGCCCTCAGACACTTAATAATTACCTAGCTGTGTGGTCTTGGGCAAGCCACTTAACCCCATTTGCCTTGCAAAAACCTAAAAAAAAAAGAGACCATTTGTGGCTACCTTCCATTAGCAAACTTTGAAAAAAAGTCTCAATAATTATTGACTTCATTAAAAGGCTAAACTAACCAAAAGAATTGGAAGTTACTATTGTACACATTAAGCCTACATCTTTATGCACATCAAATCATGGTCTATTATTTAAGGGGCCATTTTTTTCTCATTCCTAGGGATGTTTCTAGTGATTGGATTCTGCCCTTTATTTTTAGAGTGATAGATGTAGCAGAGGGAATATTTAGCAAAAGTAAGTCTATGTGTGTGAAGTATATGTATATGTGTGTATGTATACATGCACACATAAATAAAAATGTTCTCTAGTTGGGTGTATATATGAGTATGTATTTAAATATGTGTGTGTATGTGTGTGTAATATATATATATATATATATATATGTGTGTGTTTAATTATAGCCCCCCCATGGGGAGGGGTTAAAGGAAGAAAAAAATAAACAATACACAGCAGGGACCAGAAGAAAACCTACAAAGAAGCAAAGAAAAGATGGACAATTTTGAGCACAATCTGTAATATTTATTAGATAGGCTTTCCTGAAAAAAAGTTCTATTGCTTTATGTTATGAATCCTCTTGTGTTTTACTGCACACATTACAATGATTTTTTTAATTTAGTAAAATAAAAAATAAAAACAGAAGAGGAAACTGAGGCCCAGAGAGGCTAAGTAATATGGAAATAAAAAATCTAAGACCTGAACTTACTTGATCTACTTTTATAGACCCTTATAATTACCAGAGAAGCTGCTGTATTATACAGGGCAGCACTGGAAATAACCAGTTACCTACTTCCCTTATCCAGGAGCATGATGATTCATGCTGGCCAAGTAGAAAAGAATTCTGGGTTCATTTATTTTACTGGCAATGCAATTTTGAG
This sequence comes from Macrotis lagotis, assembly GCF_037893015.1. NCBI lineage: Eukaryota > Metazoa > Chordata > Mammalia > Peramelemorphia > Peramelidae > Macrotis > Macrotis lagotis. The sequence continues at coordinate 109,415,108 of NC_133666.1, read as the reverse complement.
GTCGGGACAGAGCAGGTTGGTAGAAAATATTCTTGGAGGGAGAATTAGTAAATTCTTTGGACATGTATAAGGTTGATGCAGAAGACCTATATCTCATCTCTACATCCAGTATCACGAGTATCACAAAGATTAAGGGATATCACAGGTCATCAAATCCAACCCCCTCAATTTATCAATGAGGAAGGTAGTAAGCATTCAAGATGGGATTTGAACTTATCTTCTAAACAAAGTCAGTGCTCTTTCCATTGTACATACATAACAGATGAACTAGAAAGTTTTGGTCCAAAGCTTAGCTTTTGAGCATAATGAATTTATTTTAGATTAGGTATTTCAGAGATTAAAACTATTTATTTTGCAAGTGTAGTGGACTGATACATTTTCAAATTTTCTTTAAAAAACTCTTAACTTTCAATAATGTATGCACGTTGCAAGAAACGAGGGGAAGGTCACTGTGATAAAGATACTTCACTAAATCTTATTTTGACTTAGGATTCATTTAGTTTTTGAAAATAAACTTGTTAACTCACTCAGGACTAGTAACAATAAGCGAATAAAATGTTGATTTAGAGAGGTTTCTCCCCCTTTATGCTCAGTGCAGTTTCTTCTTTGGAGTAATTAGGTGGTTAGAAATGTGGACTGCCACAGTCAACCTTGCAGCTATTGCTGTGTCTGGCTTATGGATGACCTATACACAGTAACAGCTGCTGTTATTCCCCCCCCCCCCCCCCCCCCCCCCCCCGCAACTTCCTTCCCCCCCCCCCTTCTGACTGAGCCCCAGCTGTTGCTGCCTAAGGGAGCTGATGTCCTTGAAAACCTTGCCTCTCCCTTCTGGGAGTCACAGATTCCTGCCCCCACCTCCAACTCTTTCCTCATTTAGTAGGTAATACAGGTTTCACAGCCATACTTCCTTCTCCCCACCTTCAATTCACTCTCTGGGAAACTCTGCCCTTTTTTTCTCTTCTAAAGATCTTTGAGGAAATTGGAAGAGAAAGAGAGGGAATATTCACTACAGGTGTGGTGGAGAAGGTTCTTGTCCTGGGATGGTGTTGGAGAGATGAGTTCTTAGCACGTTTAGTAGGAATTTTCAATACATTTTCCAAATAAAATTTTTTTTAAAAAAGTAGTTAGATTCTATTATGCTATCAGTATTACATAGTGTTGTTGTTGTTCAGTTGTGTCTGATTCTGTGACGACATGGATTATACTATCCATGGGGGGATTCTCGCCAAAGTTACTGGAGTGGTTTGCCATTTCCTTCTCTGATAAATTAAGATTAAGTGACTTGCCCAGGTCTTCCTGACTCCAGATCCAGAGTTTTATCCATTTAAACCATCTAGCTACCCTGTATAAATAGTACAGAATTATAATATCCTAAGCAGATAGGTAGCCTAACCAAAATTTACAATATTTTTTTGGAAGAAATTAATTCTGAACCATAAACAGATAGTTATTGAATTATAATCCTTTAATTCTAAACAAGGTGGATCCTATTAGACAGGAAGACAGATTGGGAGAGGCAGTAGTCAGAAGCAATACACTTTTGAGGAGGGACAGGGTGAAAGGAAAAAATAGAATGGGTGAGGGGAAATAGGATGGAGGAAAACTGTCAAAACATTTTTGAAGTAAATTTCTCTGATGAAGGTCTCATTTCTGAAATATATAAAGAAATGAGCCAAATATGAAAATGAGAGCAATTTCTAACTAGTCCCTCATTTCTCTGTGAAGTGGAAGTTTTATTATCTATCCTCTAGTACCATCGTTGTCTTTTTCAGTTACCTAGAGTTCATCTTTTTAATGATTTCATGTATACTGTTTTAGACATTGTGTATATTATTTTTTAGTTTTGCTTATTTCATTCTTCAGTCAGAAGAATTTTGGTAAGTCCCTTTAATATGAACCCTACAGAAGACTGTGATCTTCTCTCCCCCTTAATCTTGTCTTTTCCAGGCCAGATATTAGCAGTTCTTTCATTGGTCCTCTTATGAAAAAGTCCTCATCCTCTCAACACTCTTGTTGTCCTTCCCTGAATATATTGCTGTGTATTTTAAACTGTGGTGCCCAGGATACACAAATATAATCTGCCTGGGAACAGGGGATCATTCTCTAAGCTATTATTATAAAATAAATTTGAATTATTGTTATTTTTTTATTTTGGTTGCCATGTCACTTTTGACCCATTTGAACTTGCCATGGAGCTCTAATACCCTGAGTTCTTTTTTTACAAGTTCTTAACTGACTACATCTGTTTCATCTAGTATTTATGCAATTAATTTTTTTGAAGACAAGGATAGGACTCTTTATTAGATTTTGCAATCATACTAGCCTGACACATTCTTTTTAGACTCTGAATCTATATTAGTTATTACTTCCAGCTTGGTTTCATCTGCAGATTTGATAAGCACAAACCCTCATCCAAGTCATTGATAGAAAGAACAAATAACAGAAAATCAAGGGCATCCTTTGTAAGAGATCTTCTAGGTTGACATATATCCATTGATGACTATTTTTGGGTTATGTCATTTAATTGATTCCTAATCTTCTTACCTCACAGTCCTTCATCTTATCTACAAGGATAATATGACAAACTTTATCAAATGTTTTGCTGAAATTGAAGGAGACTATAGCTATGGAACTTTTCTGATCTCCAAGTTTAGTAACTACTAAAAAAGAAAATGAGTTTAGTCGGCAACAATCTTCTGGATGAAGTTATGATGAGTCTTAGTTGTGATCATTACTTTCTTTCCCAAATGCTCACTAACCATACTTTTAATAACATGCTGTAGATTTTTTATTAGAATCAAAGCTAAGCGCCACAAGGCTCTTCGTTTTTAGACTTTTTCCTTTTAGGAAAGTCAAGATATTTGCTTGTTTCTGCTATATGGTACCTGACAATTTATTATCTATATTTTGGGGGGGGATCAAAGACAGTGAAACAGCAAGCATAGCTGTTATAGCTCTTCCACTTTCCTAAGATGTAGTTCAGCAAGCATCTGGAAACATGAACTCATTGAGGGCAACAAGATACTTTCTTATCATTTCCTCATTTATTTTTGGAGCCAACTCCTTGTTGTCTTTTTTTGTTTGTTTTGTTCTATTCCTCCTAGTATGAAGCTAATTCTCCCTGTTAGAGAAAACAGAAGCAAAATTACATCTGAATATGTAAAACTTAGAATTTAGGGTTAAATGTCAGAAATTATAGGTTAGACATGAAGTTTATTTTCTTTTTTTTTTTTTTTTTGGTTTTTTTTTTGCAAGGCAAACAGGGTTAAGTGGCTTGCCCAAGGCCACACAGCTAGGTAATTATTAAGTGTCTGAGACCGGCTTTGAACCCAGGTACTCCTGGCTCCAGGGCTGGTGCTTTATCCACTGCACCACCTAGCTGCCCTCTGAGACCAAATTTGAATTCAAGTCTTCCTGACTCCAAGTCCAGTGCTCTATCCACTGAAAGACTAGTTGCTCTAAAAGGCTATTGAAATAGAAGAAGGCAACTGATCAAGTGAAAGTCCTGTAATCAAGAGATAGTTTATTTTCTAGGATTTACCATGAAACCTATAGGTAGAGGCCATTTATCCAAAGTGATCACTACAAATAGAGGAAGAAAGGAGTGTTTATCCATAAACAAAGGATAAGGGAAATCATTAACTTCCTTGGAAACCTATTAGGTTGCATAATATTAGGTTTAATAATTGCTAGGTGGCATAGTGGATAGAGTACCAGCCCTGGAGTTAGAAGGACTTGAGTTCAAATCCTGCCTCAGATACTTTATTAGTTGCATGACCTTGGGCAAATCACTTAACCCCATTGCCCCCCCCCCAAACAAAACAATTACTCCAAAGAATGTCATCTTTATCCAATGCTATCTAATGAATTGTTATCTCTTACTGGATTTGAAGTATAAAGAGAGCTGGACTAGTTTTCCAGCTTTTCAAATCTTATAGCTTCCTGAGTTTGTAATTAACACAGGGGAAGATAACATTTCATTTTTTACAACAGACTTTTTGCCAGGAATATAGGTTTGAAATACTTATTAAATAGTTGTGCCTTTTCTCCATTGTTCATTCTCACTGTTCCATTGGATTATGATCCAATTCTTTCTTTGATCTTCCTTTGACCCCCAAAATGACTGAACAAAATTCTTTTGCTATCTTTTGCATTCTACACTAGCTCTGCTCATCCTGAACTTTGGCATTTCTGACAGTTCTTACAGGACCACACTTTTGTGTTTCATTCTTTATTGCCATGTCCTTGCTTCAATACGATGTTTAAAAATTCAAGCTGGTTTATGAGTTCCCAGAATATGCATTCAAGTCTCTTAAATATTATATGTCTTATAAGTCTCTTAAAACTCTTAAAAGTTTCTTTTCCGCCTTTTCCTTTCTTTTTTTGAGATGGTTTTTTGTCTCTTGTTCCTTGTCTCTCCAGGTCCATTTAATGGAGTGTCAAAATTTGCTTCTAATCTATGAAGGTGAAAGTGTTGCAAGTTTTCTTGGGTGTTTTTAACTTGTTGAATATTTAACTTTTCTGGAAAAAAAACATGCAGGTTTTTATTAGTGAATGGTAATTGTGAATTGCTGAACTTTTTGTATTTGGCAAGTAAAAAGCATATGTGAATGAAAAAACCCATCACACTTGAACAGTGACTGGAATGTAACCAAGGGACAGAATAACTACTTCCATTGTGATTCATTGGCTAACTGCTTAGAATTATAATATCCACTGGGTGGATGTTAGTTTGAGGGTTTAGGGGAAAAAAAACAACTCTCTGGTTCCTTTTCCTGAGTTTTGAGATTGTGTTTTATTGAAATGATAACATGAATTTCTAATAAATATCTTTTATTGAAATATTGAATTTTGTCAGAGTACAGTATAAAATAATTTAGTCCCATTTCATCCTGTTCCCCCATCTCCCTCCCCAAGAGGCAGTATAGAACACTGGGAAAAAGTAATGAATTTGGGATCAAAACTTGTGTCCAAAACCTATCATACAGACTACCTTATAACTCTAGTCAAGTCACAACCTCTCTCAGATTCAGTTTCCTTATCTGTAAAATAAATCTGTGAGCCTATGATATCTTTGCTGAAGATAATGGTAATGTTTGTCTTTCATTCCCAAAGAAGGCCAAGACATCAGAGGAGGTGATATCATGACAAGCACATGAATTAGATTTTAGTGAGGGAGTACTATGCTAAATTGCTAGCCTTACTTTCTCCTTAGTCTAGGCCCAATGACCAAGAAGGTATCAGGAAACTGGAGAAGGTCCTGGATAAGAGGCAATCAGGGTTAAGTGACTTGAGCAAGGTCACACAGCTAGCAAGTATCAAGTATCTGAGGTTAAATTTAATATCCCTCCTTTCTGATTCCAAGGCCACTACACCACTAACTGATCCCTTTACTGAAGACCTCTGTAATAAAGACCTTTGAGAAGAATGAAAGCATTTCTATCTGTGTAATCTTATTTGGTAGAAAGGAAAAGACACCTAATAAACAAGGCAATAGGTAGGGAGGACAGGAAGTAGTATTTGTGAAGTATTCTATCATCCAAGGTGCTATCTCCCAGGGCTCAGAACATTGTTTGTGACAAACAGTACTGGTAACACTTTTTTATTAAAGAATTTTTCACAGTTTTGCAGTCTCTTTTAAAAATACCTCAGAATTTATAGGGACTGTTGTTGAAAGGGAGACTCATGTCCGTATTTACCTTTACAGGTGATCCTCTCTGGAATCATAGGACTAACAACGTGGAAAAGACCGATGATACTTTTGGTATGTAGTAATTTTACAAACTGTTAATAGGGGTGGTATGTAGTAATTTAACAAACTATTAATAGAGTTAAAATGTACTGTTAAAAAGAAGTCAATTCTGATATAAAATTAACATTAAAAAGAAGTTATATTTCCTCTCTCAAAATTGAGTGGTGCAAACAAAACATTGTAGTCAAACATTCCTTTTTGTTTGTTTGTTTTTTTGTGTTTAAACAATAAAAACAGGTTACTTCTTTTGTTAGCAGTGAGGACTTACTTACATTTTTAGTTTTAATTCCACCAGTAATACCTTCTGGTTTTTTTAGGTACTCTTCCTCTCATTGTATGTAGTACAAAGGTACTTTGATAGATGAGTCTGTATTATCATTGGTACAGGTACTTTCTCTTTACACCTTTATTCCAAGTAGCTCTTGTCTATGATCTTCCCTTGAATCCTCTTTAGAGATTCTACTTAGTGCCTTTGAGGCCATTCTCTTATTCTTTAACAATTGTTGAAGTTAATACTCACTAACTGCCTCAAACTCTATATAATATTACAGATCCATTCCTCCTTCCATGAAATCCATTGTCATTTGAAAACACTTAGCTTAACTACTTATCCTGGAAAAACAAAATGTATGAAGATGCATATTGCTCTGATGATAAAATGCATTTGGAGTTAGTCCATCAGCATGCACAATGTGAGTTGGTTCAGGACCCAGAATCACATAGAGGGTGGAGGAGATCAAAATGGATCGTATTTGGGAACTAATACAGATCCTTTAGTAATTCTAAATGGTTCACTGAAGCAAAAATCATCTTTTGAATAATAATATTCTTCAGTAAGAGAATGTGTCTACAAATTTGAGAAGGCCATGATTTCAGAAGAGTCAAAATTGTAAGTTGCCCCAAAGGTTTTGGGGAAAAAAATTTTGTGGCAAGCATAATTGACACAGAAAAAGTATCATAAAGTATATCTGAGGGTAGTCATTTAATGAGAGTAAAGAAGAACATATGGACATCTAATGGAGGAACTATAATTTGGAATTGTAGTGCTTGAGTCAAATTCAATTTTTCTGAATCCTAGGGAACCACTGAGGTGGTACTGGTGCAAGGTATAAGACCAGAGGTCCACTCCAGGGAGAAAGTCTGTCCCTAAATGTTTGGTGTCTTGGAACAAGCAAGTTCCAGAAACTGGTAATATTAAATGCACAGAAATGTTAACAGAACCTATGGCTGGCTTTCCCAAAGGGAGGGATGATTTACAGACACTGACTCTTTGTGACCTCATTTGAGGTTTTCTTGGGAGAGACACTGGAGTGATTTGCCATTTCCTTTTCCAGCTCATTTTACAAATGAAGAAACTGAGGCAAACAGTTTAAGTGACTTGCCCAGGTTCACACAGCCAGTAAGTGTCTGAGGTTACTTAGGAAGATGAGTTTAACCTGGGCTCTAACCAAAGTATCACCTAGCTATCCCTGATTTACAGAAAGACATAGACAAAAATTGTACTAGATAAGGAATTGTGAAGGGGTCAGATAGATGGGATCATGGATCTATAAAGAATCTAAGTACATCAAAGACAGGTAGTATACCATTTTAAAGGGTGAAAGTATGTTGTGCAATTTTGATTCATGTAGCAAACATTCGCTACATCGCATTCAACATGGAAGGCTCCAATCAGATGCTATATCAATAGAAATGTAAATAAATGTGGTACCTGATTTTGTCTTTTTTAAATTTTTTTTTATTTAAGGCAGTGGGGTTAAATGACTTGTACAAGGTCACACAGCTAGGTAATTATTACGTGTCTGAGGTCAAATTTGAATTCAAGTTCACCTGACTCCAGGTCTGGTGTTCTATCCACTGCACTTAACTAACTGCCCCTGAGATACTAGTTCTAAAACATTTTACAATTTTGGCCATGCTCTCCAAAGAAATTTAGCAAAAATCTGCTACGTTATCTGATGATTTAGGGGAGAAAATACATAGCTTCTTTTATTTTAATTTTACTATTTGGGTCCTTTCAAAATTAGTGATAGACTTTATATGTGAATTTCTTTTAGGTTTCTCTTTCAATACTTGCTTCTGTTTTCCTGAACTTTATATTCATCCCTTGGTTGATTTTCAGTTGTCATGTTACTCTCCATACCACCATTACCACCACCACCCTTTTAAGGGCTCCTTTTGGGGGGGCAGTTCCTGGTAGAGCACCATTCTAAGCACTTGATCACCCTTTACTGAAGAACACTTATATTCTTGCTCCCTCTTTGGTCATTGTTTCAGTGATTACATCAGGCTTCTTACTGTGGGTGAACAAAGGAGGGTCAGTTTGACCTAGTTTCTTTAAACTCAAGTGTTTTCAAAAACTTCAAGAATTGGAAATTCACAGTATCCCTCATCCAGATTGAACCTTTCATATTATTATAGATATTAAAACAATTATATTAAAATGTTTATAAAAATATATTTGGTTCCATTTGGATTTGCACTCAGTTTTACAGAAAGGTATTTGATAGAAATATGTATGTGTTTTTTTTTTAATGTATTTTTATTTGTATGTGTTTTTAGGGGAAATTAGGTTTTTTTTTCTCTCTGAGATCAGATATTTTGCATTTTTTCTTCAAAAGTTTTATGTATTACTTCTAGAGATTATTCTTGATTTACTCTACTAAAATGTATACCTGAGTAAGGGCTCTTAGAAATTAGGTCTATCATCATCATCATCATCATCATCATCATCATCACCACTATCATCATCCTCCTCTCTAGACTTTGGAAAATGAAGTTGAGAATGGTTAAGTGACTTGCATAGGGTAACTAACTAGTAAATAAATATCTAAGTACAATTTGAACTCTCACCTCCACTCTCTACACTCTCCTCATCCATTCACATCTAGCTGGGAGGTCCTTTAGTAACTCTTGCCCCTAACCTTTTCATTTACAAATGAAGAAATTGTGTTATCTTGAGAAGTATAATCCTATTGCTTCTTGGTTGATTTGGGGGTGGGGGGAGACTAGAATTTGGTAGGATTATTCACTTTGAAAGTTCACTTTTATACTGCCTGTTCAAAGTTATATACCATGTAGTAGGTATTCTAGTTTACTGACCCTATTGATTTAACATCTCATGCTGCTATAAGAATTGTCCAAAGTCATTGAAGAACAAGTTCAGTTCCACTAAAATTTATGAAGTACCTGCTACAAGCAAAGCATTGGTGATGGAGTTTATCATATTGATGGGATTTTTTATTATCCAAAAGAGACAATGAAAAACATCCTTTTGGTGATGGAAAAAAAAATCTCAGAAATGAACTAATTCATTTACATCTAGTTCCAGAAATATGCCTGAACACACCACTAAGTCACAGAATGAGCACTTTAGAGTTAGAAGAGACTAAGATGACCTTTGAGTCTAACTTCTTCATTTTGAGGCTGAAGTAACTAACTGGGTGTCACAATTGGCCCTGGAGTCAGGAGGACCTGTGTTCAAATATGATCTCAGAAATTTATTGGCTATGTGACCCTGGGCAAGTCACATAACCCTGTGTGTCCTCATCTATAAAATGGAGTGGAGAAGGAAATGATTTAATTATTTATTTTTTGGCTAGGCAGTAGGGTTAAGTGACTTGCCCAAGGTCACACAGCTAGGTAATTATTAAGTGTCTGAGGTCAGATTTAAACTCTGGTACTCCTGACTCCAGAGTCTTGGCCCTATCCACTGCACCACCTAGCACCCTTTGGAGAAGGAAATGGAAAATCATTCCTGTATCACCCTGAAATGTAGACTAGAAACTCTCTACATCTTCATTTACCTGGGTTTCTTCATGAAGTGCAGAAGCATCATATCTCTCTCCTTCATTTCATATATCCATTCATTTGCCAAGTTGTGTCAATCCTATCTTCATAATGTCTGTTTTCTCCTCATGTTTTATATAGGGACCACTCTTTTTCAAGTTCTCAGCTTTTCTCATCTTGCTGTTGTTTTTTCATTCATTGTACAGCTCGTGACCAATTCCATTTAGGGTAAAGATACTGGAATAACTGAGTCAAACAGAGTTAAGTGACTTGCCCAGGATCACCCAAATATTTGAGACACAGGAAAGTATATCTCTTGATTACAGGACTTTCACTTGATCAGTTGCCTTCTTCTATTTCAATAGCCTTTTAGAGCAACTAGTCTTTCAGTGGATAGAGCACTGGACTTGGAGTCAGGAAGACTTGAATTCAAATTTGGTCTCAGAGGGCAGCTAGGTGGTGCAGTGGATAAAGCACCAGCCCTGGACTCAGGAGTACCTAGGTTCAAATCCGGTCTCAGACACTTAATTATTACCTAGCTTTGTGGCCTTGGGCAAGTCACTTAACCCCACTGCCTTGCAAAAACCTAAAAAAAAAAATTTGGTCTCAGACTTTTACTAGCTGTTTGGGCAAGTCTCTTTACCCTGTTTACCTCAATTTTCTCATCTGTAAAAGGAGCTTCAAAAGGAAATGGCAAATTGCTCCAGTATCTTTGCCAAAAAAATCCTAAATGGGGTCACAGAGAGTCATTTATGACTGAAATGATTAAAATGATCCCCATTAACTGATCTTCCTGTTTCTAGTCTACCCATTTCCCAATCTAGCCTTTACTTTGTGCTCCAAATCATGAACTGTTGTTTTTGGGTTTTTTTGGTTCTTTTACAAGGCAATGGGGTTGTGACTTTCCCAAAGTCACACAGCTAGGTAATTATAAGTCTGAGGTCGGATTTGGACTCAGGTCTTCCTGACTCTAGGGCCAATGCTCTGTCCACTGCACCACCTAGCTGCCCCTAAATCATGAACTGTTGCTATGATTCTACTCTGCTCCAAACCTTCCTTGACTCTTCACTGTGTCTTGGAGAAATTATAAACTCCTGATTTGGTCATTTGAGGTCTGCTACAATATGGCTCCAATTTATCTTTGCACCAGTAATATATCCTGCTACTCTTCACTTACCCCATATTCCAGTTGAATTCAATTATATACATGATCATTTATTCTTTTTTTCCTATCTCTTAGAGCATGGCCAAGTGTGTATTGAATTAGATGTGTTGAATGTATGCCTATTTTCTTTAACTATTGAAGTGAGAAGGCATTATAAATTCCAAGCATCTCCTACTGGGGGACCTATAAAGGTATGGAGGGAGAAGGTGGAATATTCTATATAAGGTGTCATACCTTTTTGGCAGTTGTGTAGATTGGAGAGGGGAGAGATTAGAAGTAGGGGTACCAGTTCTGTAGTACAAAGTCTGCCTTTGAGCTCTGCAAGTCAAAAGAGAAGTGCAGTTCTATGAGATTACCTAATGAAAAGAGCCATCTTGATTAAGTGATCTCTTCATTTTAGTGGAGACATGAAATTGTTCTTTGGGAAGAAATGCTAAAGAGACACTTAATTATAGTTACTAAATGTATACAGAGCTGGTATGTTTGCAATTTAAGTAGCTGCTTTCTGTGATGTACTTAATGTTAGCTTAAAGGATTTAGGTGAGACATAATTGTGGGTTGTTTTTCATACAAATGATACTCCTGCTACATCAGAAATGCACATACTTTGAGTTGTTTTCCAGTTCTAGAGAGGGTTGTATCGAACTATTGGTGACCTCATTGTCAAATGTTAGGAAGAACTTTTTTGTTGTACTTTAAAGAAGCCTAAGGCACATTTTCAGGTGAAGTTGAAGAATTTTCTTTTCTAGGCTTTATGAATAAGATAGGCCTTTACCTGGAATGAGTTAGGCGTGAACTTGATGAATAGTCATAAGAGGGGCTGGATGATTGAAATAATCGCTTTTAGCATGATGATGCAATAAGCTAAAAATGAAGCAAGTGGTTAGCAAATTAGTTTGCAGTTTGAAATTCCAAACATTAGCTCTGATATCTTTTTTTTTAAATTTGTGGCTACATATGTTTATATTGAATTTTTTGGTCTCAAATGATTTGGTGAAATGGAAGAAGCACTGGAAACTTAGGTTCTTATTCTTGCTCTCCTGGTACCTCATGGTTGACCTTGAGCAAAGTCATTTCAACAATACTACAGATATTTATTTAAGTTTTAAGTTTCTACTGCATGAAAGGCACTGTTAGGTATTGGTGATACAAAGTCAAGAACTTTAAGTTTGAAGGCAGGGACTGTCTTTTCTCTCTTTTGCATCCCCAGTGTTTAGCATAGTTCCCAGCATATAGTAGGTATTGAATAAATTATTGAATGAATGAATAAACTGCTCACTTAATTCATCTAAACAAACTTTTATCAAATGCCCATTTTGTGTGTAGAATGCCTACATAGAGTTAAGGAACTGGCTTTGGTCCCAGAAATAACCTGAATTCAGTCCTCACAATGAACTCTCTTAACATCTTAGTGCTCTAGGCAGCTCTCTGAGACTTGCTTGAAGGAAAGGTGTTGACATGCATTGGTAAATGGATTTTTCTCATTTGAACTTCCCTATTCCAATAAAAAGACAAGTCCAGTCCTATCTTACTTGCAAGGTCCTGTGATAGACACTGGAGATTTAAAGATGACACAAAGAGTATAAATACATATACAAGCATTATAATTTTAATTATGTAGATATTTATATCTACATAATAATAAAAACAAATGAGAAAAAGCACTGAAATAAATTTAAAAGATTTATGAGATTTGAGGAGGAAGGAGATCATTAAAGTTCTCTGAGTCTGAGATTTCTCATTTGTAAAATGGAAATAAACATTTCCCATACAGATGTTATAAATGCAATACACTTCAAATAAATTGTTACTGTTAAGAATTATCTCCTAACTTTTTATGTCAGTTGTTAGTAGCAATACACATTTAAGAAGTCATCTATGTATACTTTGATTTAAATCCTAAGCTATCTATAATTTGGTGTCATTTCTGAAACTCACTAGCTGTATGAACTTGTTCAGTGACCTCTCTGAGCCTCAATGTTTTCATCTGCAAAATGGACATTATGATCTTTGCACTACTGACCTCTCAGGGCTACTGGGAAGATATCACTTTGTAAATCTTAAAACCTTATATAAATGTTGGTTTTTAAGCATCATATGAGTAACATTATTGTTATTTTAATGTATTTATACAAATACCAGACTTGTGTTTTCATTGGTGGAGGGAACTCTGGAGTGAGGAGACTCATTCTATCAATTCAGATCGACAAATGTAATGCAATTTACAATCTGTCAGTCAATCAACAAGTATTAAATGATCATTATGAGCCTGTCAGTGTATTACATCACCGGGCATACAAGTATGAAGAATGTAACAGCCCCTACTCTCAGAAAGCTTCTGTTCTAAGGTGGGGATAGTATATATATATATATATATATATATATATATATATATATATATATATATGTTTATGTGTGTGTGTATCTATCTATATCATAAATATAAAGTTACTAAACAAAAATATGTGTGAAATCATCAAATTCAAGATAATTTAGGAGAGAGCAATAGAAATTGGAGGATCAGCAAAGGCTTTGTGCAGAAGTTACATGCAGCGATCATATCTTAAAGGAAGAAGAGAATACTATGAGGCAGAGGTAAGGAGGTATTACATTCCAGACTTGAGAAATAACCAGTACAAAGTCACAGAGATGGAAGATAGGATGTCATATGTAAGGAACAGAGAGAAAAATCAATATGACAGGATTACAAAGTACAGGAAAAGGAATAATGTTCAATGGAACTGGTAAGATAGGTTGGGGTCAGTACGTTTAGGGTTTTTAAAAACTCAACAAAGGAGTTTATATTTTATCTTAAAGACAATAGGAAGCCATTGGAATTGGTAGATTAGGGAGAGATCTGTACTTTGAAGAAAACTGGCATGGCAGTTTTGTGTGTGGTAGATTAAAATGAAGACTCTAAATTAAGATGGTAGCTATGTGAGTGGAGATAAAGGACCAGGTGCTGGAGATGTTGTTAAAGTAGAATTGGCAAGATTTGGCAGCAGATTGGATATGCTGGGAAAAGGGAGAATGAAGAGTCTATAAGAATGCTGAAGTTATGAATCTGAGATTTTGGAAGGAGGAAAGATAAATTCAGTTTTTTAAATGTTGAGTTTAAGATGTTTCTTGTATGGGTGGCTAGGTGGCGCAGTGGATAAAGCACCGGCCCTGGAGTCAGGAGTACCTGGGTTCAAATCCAGCCTCAGACACTTAATAATTACCTAGCTGCGTGGCCTTGGGCAAGCCACTTAACCCCATTTGCCTTGCAAAAAACCTAAAAAAAAAAAAAGATGTTTCTTGTACATCCTATTGGTATCTATTTGTACCAATAGATAATCAATAATGTCAGTAAGACCGAAAAATCTCAGAGAAAAGAGTAAGGGATGAATATAGAAATCTGGAAGTCATTCCATGTTTGATGATGCTTGATATTTTGTCCTTCTTTCTCGAAAAAGACTATGACATCAGGGGAGGTGATGCCATGACAAGCACATAAATTGGATTTGAGTGAGGGGGTGCTATGCTAAGTCACAAGCCTCTCTTTCTCTTCCAGAGCTGTCTAGGCCTAGTACTCAGATGTAAATCAGGACTTCTGGAGATGGCCCTAGATTCAAGGCAATCAGGGTTAGGTGACTTGCCCAAGGTCACATGGCTAGTAAGTGTCAAGTATCTAAGGTTGGATTTGAACTCCTGTGCTCCTCACTCCAAGACTTACTCCAATGCTCTATCCACTACATTACTTACATTATTAGTCATCCCCAAAGATGATAGTTAAATCCTTGGGAACCAACTGTAAGAGACAATATAAAGGGAGAAGAGAAGAGCACCTTGGAAAGAACCTTGAGGAAAAACTCACAATTAAAATTCATGATATGGACAATCAGTCATCAAAGCAGCCTGAAAAGGAGCAATCAAATAAGGAGAACCAAGACATTAGTGTCTTAAACCCAGAGAAAAAGAATATATCCAGGAGAGTCACCTAGACACTTTGAGAGGGTAAATAATTTGCTCAGGGTCATATAGCCATGGGCATCAGAAGACTAGCTCTTTATTTATTATATCTTGTGGCCTCCTATTTTAAAAGATACAAGATAAGTAAGGATGGGATTTTTCACTTTATAAAAAATTTTATAGTCTTTCTAGTAGTTCAACTATCCAACTATGCTTCAAATACTCTACAGTTTCACTCACTGACCATCTGTTGCCAAGGACTGTGCTCCATGAGGAGATATGGAGGAAAATGAAGAAAGAACTCCTCTTTAGGGGTACCTCTAAAGTCTGGGCAGAATCCATCAAAAGTACTACAGATATCAGAAGTGTTCATCATGTATTAGAATTGTTCATTAAGTATCTTGTGTTGGTGAGGGTAACTCTTCTCATTTTCTTAACCATTCATAACTATATTGAAGTAGTTTAGATCCCCCAAAGAGTTTAAAAGACATGCTTTTCTGGCATATGTTGTTATTCTTAAGATGGAGTCATGAACTTGTTTTTTAAAAAAAAATTTTTTTTAATATTTTTATTTCAATATAATTGGTTCCCCTTTTAATTCTATGCTATGCATTTTAACTTATGTATTTAAAACTATCGTCCTGACAAGATTTTACTAATCTACCAAAGGGATCCATGATACAAAAAAGGTAAAGACTTTGCATTATGGACATTTTTTTTTTAGGATTTTGCAAGGCAAATGGGGTTAAGTGGCTTTCCCAAGGCCACACAGCTAGGTAATTATTAAGTGTCTGAGACCGGATTTGAACCCAGGTACTCCTGACTCCAAGGCTGGTGCTTTATCCACTATGCCACCTAGACACCCCTATTATGGACATTTTCTATGACACCCATGCAATGGATGAAACACCATCAATAAAAATAAAAACACTCTGCATCATTAATTTTTATTAATTTGGCACAGATGTTAAAAGGAAGGGATGAGTATATAAATTGTACATAAAGATCCTTGCACACTGCATATTAACAGAGAAAATCACATATTAATATTATCTACATTCTATTTTTATTAATTTTGTTAAATATTTCCCAATTGTATCTGATGAGCTAGCATTCAGTTACAGAAGAGGTCAATGTATTTAGCCTCTCTAGTTTTAAAGCCTGGCTTGAAATTTTTTTTTTTTTTGGCTTTTTAAAAATTATTTTATTTTTTCCAATTACATGCAAAGATAATTTTCAACATTTATCTTTTTGTACAAATTTTTTTGACATTAATAAAATATTCTTGTTTAAGAGTAAACAAAGTACCCCGCCCCCCCATGAATATAGACTTGCTTAGGCGATAAAGTAAAGGGGAGAGAAAAAAATTAAAATTAAATTAAAATTAAATTAAATTAAATTAAAATTAAAAAATAATAGTAATAATTGTAGGTATGGCCAGGTGGCACAATGGACGAAGCACCAGCCCTGGAGCCATGAGCACCCGAGCCCACATCCAGCCCCGTAGACCCAACAATCACCCAGCCATGTGACATGCAAGCCACCCGATCCCCACTGCCCTGCAAAAACCAAAAAGAAGAAAAAAAAAAAGACCCCAAATAAATAAAATAGTAATAATAGTAGGGGTGGCTGGGTGGCAGACAGAGCATTGGCCCCTGAGCCAGGAGCACTGGGGTCCAAATTTGGCCTCAGACACCCAAAGATCACCCTGCTATGTGGCCCCAGGCAGGCCACCCAGCCCCATTTGCCCTGCACCCTCCCCCAAATAATAATAATAAAAAATGTGCTTCAGTCTTTGTTCTAACACCAACAACTCTGTCATGGGTGGATCACATTCTTTTTTTTTTTTAATTTATTTTTATTCTCATTTTGTACAAATGTTTTTCTTTACATTAATAAAATATACTTGTTTACAAGTAAACAAAATACCCCTCCCCCCATGAATATAGATAGACTTGCTTGGGCAAAAAAGTAAAGGGGGGAGAAAAAAAATTAAAATTAAAAAAAATAATAGTAATAATTGTAGGTATGGCCAGGTGGCGCAATGGATGAAGTACCAGCCCTGGAGCCACAAGCACCCGAGTCCATATTCAGCCTCGTAAACTCAATAATCACCCAGCCATGTGACATGCAAGCCACCCGATCCCCACTGCCCTGCAAAAACCAAAAAGGGGGAAAAAAAAGACCCAAAATAAAATAAAATAGTAATAATAGTAGGGGTGGCTGGGTGGCAGACAGAGCATTGGCCCTTGAGCCAGGAGCACCTGGGTCCGAATTCGGCCCCAGACACCCAATGATTACCCTGCTATGTGGCCCTAGGCAGGCCACTCAGCCCTACTTGCCCTGCACCCTCCCCCAAATAATAATAACAAAAAATGTGTTTCAGTCTTTGTTCCAACACCATCAACTCTGTCGTGAGTGGATCACATTCTTTATGATAAGTCCATCACAAAAGTTACTTCCATATTTTTCCAACGTTGCCATTGCTGATCGCAACTCCCTCCTTTCTTATTTCTCCACTACCATGTACTCTATTTTCTCTCTCCTTTCACTCTGACTCTGCTGTAGGGTAGCTGAGTGGCACAGCAGACAGATCCCTGGTCCTGGGGCCAAGAAGCCCTGAGCCCCCATACCACCCCTTAGGCCCAGAATCCACCTGGCCCTATGGTCCTGGGCAGGCCATCCAATCCCAGCCCCTTGCAAGAAGTAAAAAAGAAAATGTGTTATATCTGACCACTGTCCCCCCATGGTCCATCCTCTCCTCCTTTATTCACATCCCCCCCTTCCCCCTGCTCCCCCCTCCTTCTTACTCCAGATGCCTATACCCCATTGAGTATATATGCTGTTTCCTCTCCTAGCCACCTCTGATGAGAGCAAAGTTTCCCTCATTCCCCCTTGCCTCCCCCCTTCCATATCATTGCAATAGCTCATTGTAATAAAAAAATCTTATTATGTGTAATATCTTGGACTATTCCCCCTCTCCTTTTTCTTTCTCCCATTCCATTTCCCTTTTTTTCTTATTGACTCCATTTTTACACCATATTTTATCTTCGAATCCAGCTTTCCCCTGTGCTTCAACTATAAAAGCTCCCTCTACCTGCTCTATTAACTGAGATGGTTCATATGAATATTATCAGTATCATTTTTCTATACATGCAGTTCATCCTCATTAAGTCCCTCATATTTCCTCCCTCTCCTCCAATCTCCGTGCTTCACCTGAGTCCTGTATCTGAAGATCAAACCTTCTGTTCAGCTCTGGCCATTCCAAAAGGAACCTTTGAAATTCCCCTGGTTCATTGACCATAAGCGCCCCCCTCTGCCACGGGGCTGAGGTGGGGTGGGGCTGCTGTTCTATGGGGGGGGCCTAGACTGAGATCAGGATCTGAATGTGGTCACAGCCCCACAGAGTCCTGTTCCAGGGGCAGAGGACAGAGCTCGGCAGTCTCTCTCCCTCTTCACTCCTCTTCTTCAGTTCAATGGGCTTATGCCCTGGGGGCTCCTGCTTACCAGCTCCACCTGCTTCTGTTTCCGGGTCCTGGCTGCTGAAAGACCAAGCTGCTTGCTGTGTGCCCTTGAGGGCTGGGCTCCACGTGCTTGCTTGGCAGAGGTCCCCCGCTGTTCCCCCACTTTGTGCTGGTGCTCCCTGGGGTGCAGCTCAGGAGACTCCCCCGCTGCTGTGAGCTGAGGCTCCCAGCGCCCTGGGGCTGCCTCTGGGAGGCTGAAGTTCTTTGGCTCTGGCAGGCCACCCCTCTGGCGGGCTGCCCCTCCGACCCCAGGGAGCAGAGCCTTTCTGCTCTTTTCCAGGTTACCTTGAGTAGGAGAACTGCCTCACTGGGTCCCTTTGTGGGTTCTGTCTCTCCAAAGTTTAGTTAGAGTCCTTAGTTTATGAGTTTTTATCAGAGAGCTCCTAAGACTCAATCCCTTCATGTCGCCATCTTGGCTCCGCCTGGATCACATTCTTTATGGTTAGTCCATCGCAAAAGTTACTAACATATTTTTCCAACGTTGCCATTGCTGATCGCAACTCCCTCCTTTCTTATTTCTCCACTACCATGTACTCTATTTTCTCTCTCCTTTCACTCTGACTTTGCTGTAGGGTCACTGAGTCGCGCAGCAGACAGATACCTGGTCCTGGAGCCAAGAAGCCCTGAGCCCCCATACCACCCCTTAGGCCCAGAATCCACCTGGCCCCATGGTCCTGGGCAGGCCTTCCAATCCCAGCCCCTTGCAAGAAGTAAAAAAGAAAATGTGTTATATCTGACCACTGTCCCCCATGGTCCATCCTTTCCTCCTTTATTCACATCTTCATCCCTTCCCCCTGCTCCCCCCTCCTTCTTACTCCAGATGTCCATACCCCATTGAGTATATATGCTGTTTCCTCTCCTAGTCACCTCTGATGAGAGCAAAGGTTCCCTCATTCCCCCTTGCCTCCCCCCTTCCATATCATTGCAAAGCGCATTGTAATAAAAAAATCTTATTATATGAAATATCTTGGCCTATTCCCCCTCTCCTTTTTCTTTCTCCCATTCCATTTCCCTTTTTTTCTATTGACTCCATTTTTACACCATATTTTATCTTTGAATTCAGCTTTCTCCTGTGCTTCAACTATAAAAGCTCCCTCTACCTGCTCTATTAACTGAGATGATTCATATGAATATTATCAGTATCATTTTTCTATACATGCAGTTCATCCTCATTAAGTCCCTCATATTTCCCCCCTCTCCTCCAATCTCCATGCTTCACCTGAGTCCTGTATCTGAAGATCAAACCTTCTGTTCAGCTCTGGCCATTCCAAAAAGAACATTTGAAATTCCCCTGGTTCATTGAAAGCCCATCTTTTTCCCTGGAAGAGGACATTCAGCCTTGCTGGGTAGTTCATTCTTGGCTGCATTCTGAGCTCTTTTGCCATCCTGTATATTGTATTCCAAGCCCTACGGGCTTCCAGTGTAGTTGCTGCTAAGTCCTGTGTGACCCTGACTGCAGCTCCACAATATTTGAACTGTGTCCTTTTGACTGCTTGTAATATTTTCTCTTTGACTTGGGAGTTCTGGAACTTGGCTATGATATTCCTAGGGGTTGGTTTTTTGGGATCTCTTTCTGGGGGGGGAATCGGTGGATTCTCTTCATTTCTATTTTGCCCTCTGCTTCTAGAATATCAGGGCAATTTTCCTGTAGTAATTCTTTGAAAATGTTGTCAAGGCTCTTTTCCTGATCGTGACTTTCCAGTATTCCAATAATTTTCAAATTATCTTTCCTAAGTCTGTTTTCCATATCAGTTGTTTTTTCAATGAGATATTTCACATTTTCTTCTAATTTTTCTTTTTTTTTGGTTTTGAAGTATTGATTCCTGATTTCTGGTAAATTCATCAATCTTCCTGAATTCTATTCTTTGTTTGAAGGATTTGTTCTCCTCAGAGAGTTTTCTTATCTCTTTTTCCATCTGGCCAATTTTGCTTTTTAAGGCATTCTTCTCCTCAATAACTTTTTGAACTGTTTTATTCATTTGACCTAAGCTGTTTTTTAGCATGCTATTTTCTTCAGCATTTTTTTGGATTTCCTTGACTAAGCTGCTGACTTCATTTTCATGTTTTTCCTGCATCTCTCTCCTTTCTTTTCCCAGTTTTTTTTCCAACTCCCTCATTTGATTTTCAAAGTCTTTTTTGAGCTCTGTCATAGCCTGAGCCCAATTTCTGTTTTTCTTGGAGTCTTTAGATGCGGGAGCTTGTGCTTCCTCATCTTCAGACTGAGTATGAGTATTTTGATCCTTCTTGGGCTCATTTGCAAAATATTTCTCAATGGTCTTCCTCTTGTTTCTCTGCTTGCTCATTTTCCCAGCCTGGGCCTGGTTTTGGGGTGCTTTCTGAGCTTTTGGGACATTCCCACAAAAGTCTCAGTGTGTGAGGCTCTACCCTCCCTCCTGGTCTGTGAATGACCATAAGCGCCCCCCTCTGCCACAGGGCTGAGGTGGGGGGGGCTGCTGTTCTATGGGGGGGTCTGGACTGGGATCAGGATCTGAATGTGGTCAGAGCCCCTGAGTCCTGTTCCAGGGGCAGAGGACAGAGCCCTGCAATCTCTCTTCACTCCCCTCCCTCAGCTCAATGGGCTCATGCCCTGGAGGCTCCTGCTTACCAGCTCTGCCTGCTTCTGTTTCCCAGTCTGGGCTGTCGAAAGACCAAGCTGCTGGCTGTGTGCCCTGAGGGCTGGGCTCCACGTGCTCTCTCTGGCAGAGGTCCCCCTGCTGTTCCCCCACTTTGTGCCCCATGCTCCCCAGGGTGCAGCTCAGGAGACTCCCCCACTGCTGTGAGCTGGGGCTCCCAGCACGCTGGGGCTGCCTCTGGGAGGCTGAAGTTCTTTCACTCTGGTGGGCCGCCCCTCCAACCCTGGGGAGCAGAGCCTTTCTGCTCTTTTCCAGGTTACCTTGAGTAGGAGAACTGCCTTTGTGTGTTCTGTCTCTCAAAAGTTTAGTTAGAGTCCTTAGTTTCACGTTTTATCAGAGAGCGCCTAAGACTTGATCCCTTCTTGTCGCCATCTTGGCTCCACCCTGGCTTGAAATTAAAGAAGTTTTTCATGATGTAATTTGTTAAGTGCTACAGAACTATTAACACTAACCATTGACTACAACTATATTAAAAAATGTACATATATACTTATGACATTAGTAAATCAAGGACCAGTATTTTCATTGATTTGGGAACTTTCCCCCTTTAGGGTAGATTTGAATAAACCTATAATTTACACTCTTAGATAATTTCCATTGACATTAGTGATCAGGAAAATTACCCATGGTCACATAGCTAGTGACCACCATTTTGTGTTGGAATTTGAACTCAGATCTTATTGACTCCAAGTCTATGCTTGTTATATATTCAACTATGGTACAAAGAGATTTCACTTGAGATTTCAAAAGTATAGGGAAGTTCCCTCAAGGAGGAGGTCAGTACCTTCTCTGTAACTGATAATTTGGGGCAATTTTAGAGCTCTAAGTAGTTCTTCTTGGGATCACACAGTTAATGTAGTATATATCAAGGTTAGCACTTGAACACAAGTCTTCCTGGCCTCAGGTACCTTTTATATTCACACACACATATGTATGTTATGTGACATATACACACATGTATACATATTTGATTTTTAAAATCTTAATAATTAAAGAAATTATATTGTTATAGATAATTTTTAACTTATGCCTATGGACAAATTTACTTTTCTATTTAAAGTTAATAACAATGCAGTTTGATTAAAAATATTGCAATTTTAAGAACTAAAGCAAATATAACAAAGCATTACTGTTAAGTCATTTAGGCAACTTACTTTAATGAAAAGATAAGAAGGATTTGAAATCATTTGTAAATTGCAGTTAGGTAAGCATTTAAAGCATTTAAAGGAAAGTGCTTTTCATTATTCACTTGGAATTTTGTTTGTAAATTCAATTTGCACTTATTATATTAAGAAGAAGTTGCTAAGCAAAAGTAAGTTCCTTCCCACCTTTTCTCCAGATAGTCACAAATTAAAAATTAGAAATTCACTGTTTAAATTTACTTCATTTAAAAATCAATATGGTTTATGAAAAATTTGTATTTACATAAAAGATTAATTAGAGAGTGAATCTTCATTTAAAAAAGTCATTGTGGTTGAATGCTTTAATACATTATAATGCAATTAAATATAAAAAGATTCATTATGATTTCATTTTTTATAAGTCTGTAAAAAGTACTTTTTTCACATGAAACTGCACATCTATTATGTACTTGTTATTTGTTTTAAATATATTATAAAGTTATCATATACATTTTTTCTTCCCCATACCCCAACCTACACACAGACAACATCTGATATATTTTACATACATACACGTGTGTGTGTGTGTGTATAAATGTAAAATTATTCTATACAACCATTTATTAGTTCTTTCTCTGGATGCAGGTATCCTCTTTCTTCATATGTTTTTGCAGTAATTTGAGTATTTATATAGACAAAATTTGGTGAGGAATGTTTCACTAGTTGACTAAGTATTATTTTTTTTTTTTTGGCTCAGGTCATAAACTTCAGAGATGACCTCTAAAATTGGTTCTATTGGTAACTGGTATTGAAATTGAGGTTAATTTTGTCCTGTGACTTATCCAGATTGGTCACCTTGTATAAACTTGGTAAATCTGTTTCAAGTTTAGATGTCATTTCAAGAAATTTCTTTAGAAAGTTTTTTTCCTTGAATATTTGAGGGAGAACATTGTGACTTTTAATCAATGTTTTTAATTCAAGGCATCTTTCTTTCTTTTTAGCTTGAAGGGGGATACTTTTTTTTTGTTTTGCTTTGTTTTTTAGATTTTTCAAGGCAATGGGGCTAAGTGGCTTGCCCAAGGCCGCACAGCTAGGTAATTATTAAGTGTCTGAGGCTGGATTTGAACTCAGGTACTCCTGACTCCAGGGCCGGTGCTCTATCTACTCTGCCACCTAGCTGCCCCAGAGGGGATACTTTTAATAGGAAATGAATTCTTATTTCTTTTTAATGAAATTAATTCAAGATGGGATACTTTTTTTAAATTAATTTTTATTAAAGATATTATTTGAGTTTTACAATTTTCCCCCCAATCTTACTTCCCTCCCCCCAACCCCCACGGAAAGCAATCTGTCAGTCTTTACTTTGTTTCCATGTTGTACTTTGATCCAAATTGCGTGTGATGAGAGAGAAATCATATCCTTAGAGAAGAGACAAGAATTCTAAGAAGTAACAAGATCAGACAATAAGATATCTGTTTTTTTCTAAATTAAAGGGAATAGTCCTTGAACTTTGTTCAAACTCCACAGAAGATGGGATACTTTTAATAGGAAATGAATTCTTATTTCTTTTTAATGAAATTAATTCAAGGGTGGCTAGGTGGCGCAGTGATTACCTAGCCATGTGGCCTTGGGCAAGCCACTTAAGCCCACTGCCTTGCAAAAAAAAATTAATTCAAAATATTCAATTTGGATAGTGAATACTTCTGATAGTGAATACTAGTGAATTTTTTTTTAATGGAAAGGACCATTGACAGAAACCTCAGTGCATAAATGCTCATGTTATCTTTGATGTGTGGTGGTTTCTGTATTGTATTTTGTTTGTAGTCTTGAATTTGGTAGTAAATTGAGTAATTTTGACTGAAGCATAGAAAGGAAATATCAATTCAACCCAACTCTTGGCAAATGGTTTAGCTGGAAAGTCATTTTTTGTTCGAATGGAAGGGGAAAAAAACCTCTACGTATGGTATTGTTTCTTAATGATTGGTTAATATGGCAAAAGATGCCATATGAAGAAAATAAAACATTATTTCATATGTAATGGCATATTACTGGGGAAGAGTAATTAGAATGACCTATTATTCCCAAAGGCATACAAGAGAGTACAGATAAGACAGCAATGAGTAGAAAGTCCTTCCTTATTTCTCTAGCTCCTTGGTTAGACTTAATTATCTTTATACTGATTTGAGAGAGATGAAAGTATTGGAGAAAACCATTGCTCTGCTAACCCAATTCCCTGATTTTCCCTTTCTATTTACACTGAGCAAAGAGAAAGTCAACAAGCACTTACTTTGTAGTAGCACTGTACTAAAAAGTATAGATAAAGATAAAAAAAACAGTCTGTTTTCCAAGAGACCTCATTGTAACGATGGAGACATCATGAACACAACTATATACAAACAAGATTATACACACACACACACACATATAAATGTATAAATTGTATTTAATCATCAGAAGTTTATAAGAAGTGGAAGAGACCATTATCTCAGTGGACTGCTTCCACACAAACATATTGAAGGTGAAGAAATAAAGGAAAGTCACTGTCTCCTGTTTTCTCATTTAGGGGGGTCTACTAAGTAATTCTTCCCAGTTGAGGAAGGTATCACAAAGGGAGACTCTAGGGACTAGATTTGGAATCAGGATGACACAAGCTTCACTCTACCTTAGAGGTTTATTAGCTGTGTGATCCTGGGTAAGCCATTTACCCTGTCCCAGTTTCAGTTTTCTCATCTTTAAAATTAGAATAATATAAGCATGTATCTATTGATATGGTTGTTTTTGAGGATCAAATGAGATGATATATATAAAGTGATGTACAAGTCTTAAGGCATTATGAAATGTTCACCATCACAATGTCATTTCTAGATATGCCTATTCCCTAGTCCTGTCTTCCTGTTAGTCTTCCTATGTTACAAAGAAAAATATGAAATATTCTACATGTCCAGATGTGAGGTAAAACCACAGAACTATTTTCACTTCTCTTATTATTAGTGATTTGGAGTATGTTTGATTTGGCCTTTTATAGTCTCCATTTCTTTTGGAAAGGTCTCCTATCTCTCTAAGGAAAGGAAGAAAATGAATTTCCTCATTTCTTTTTCAAGGTCAAAGTTGTTTATTATAATTTACATTGCATTAGACTTTCTTTTTATTGTTCAAATATCTGTAGCCATTGTGACTATTGTTTTCCCATTTATGATTACTTCACTCCCCACAGTTCATAGTCTTCTCAGGTTTCTCTGAATTCCTCATAGTTTTTAAGTCATATTATCATTCATATGTTATTATTTGTTCAATCATTTCTAAGTTGATTGGCACCTACTTTATTTTCAGTTCTTTGGTAACCTATAAAGTGATACTTTCAATATTTTGCTAGTTATAGAATCTTTTGTGGGGGCAGAGATTTTGAAATACTAGGGCTATTTTCCCAGGAGTTAGCTCATTGGACCAGAGATTATGAACAGTTTAGTGACTTTTTTTCAAATACATCTAAATTATTTCTGGATGGTTTAGATGAGTTCATAATTGGGCTAACAATGTGATTGTCTTCCTGCAGTCATTGGTCTTTTGTAATCTATGTCAATTTGCTAGATGTGAGGTGAAACCACAGAGTTATTTTTCACTTCTCTTATTATTAGTGATTTGAAGTATGTTTTGATTTGGTCATTTATAAGTTTCTGTTTCTTTTGGAAATTGTTGATCTTTTGGAGAAAAGCTCCTGAGGTTATGTATTTGTGTTAATTCCAGATATATATGTATGTATATATTAGAAATCAGACTTTTATTAGAGATATTGATGCAGATTATTTCCCATTTGGAAGTATTTTCTTATCCTAACAGCCTTAACTGTTTTTATAAAAGCTTTTTATTTTTATGTGATCAATATTGTCTATTTTATCTCTTATAACTTACTCTGTTTCTTGCTTCATTCATTAAGACTTTCCTTTAGCCATAGTTACCTAGGAATAAGAAATGACAGAGAAAGGTACATTCTGAAGGTAAGATATGTTATAGTGGAATTTGGGATGAAATAGTAAGTGGATAAGAGAGAAATATGACTATTGGATAGAGAAGATAGCTATATAGCTTTATTATCATGCTTGTTGTCAACTTCTATATAAATTAGAAATTATAAGAGAAGTTGCAAAGAGAACTGATGTGTGTACTGCCCTTTATTTTCCATAAGAAATAACAAGGTTGACTGCTTCTTTTGCTAATTAATTCAATTTTATAAGCACTTCTTATAAGCACCTACTTTGTACAAGAGACTGTGGTAACCAGTGGCAATATAAAGACAAAAATAAAATGATATGTAGTTATATTCTGAAATCACTCTCCTAGAGAGAATAGGGGTTTCTATATTCTATTTATTGTCTTGAATCCCCATTCTGGTGTGTTTTATCCAATATCTAACACCTATAGTTAGTGCTTCAGTTTCATTTAACCAATTTTCATCAATTAGTATTTGCTAAAAAAGGCATTTACTGAGAGGATATAGCAAGGACAGTTCTCAATCCAACAGAGAATCATGCTGCTCATGAAATTTCCTTCCACTTGAACATGGGGTTATTCACTCACTAAGCAACCATCAAGACTGGAATTGCTCCAGAAACCTTCCTTCTCTTTCTTAATGGTTAGAGTCCTGGATCATGAAATCTAGGAAATCCTTCCTTTTTTAAGTAGGAGACATGGGTTCAGGGATGCTTTGTCCCTTCTTAGAACTAATAATGAATGAGCGCATAGCTATGTCTGCCATGTGTTTCTCTGAAGCTGTCATTAATGATTGGGTAGGAGTGGGGGATTCTCATCTGTATCCTTGGAATCTCTCCAGATGAAAGATGGAAGCAAAAAAAGATGCCCCAGTTCTACTTTTAAAAGACTTCCTCAGTTTTGTTTTATAGACCACATTAAATAGGCCACATTAGAAGGGTATCAAAGGCACATCCTCCCAAGAGTCTGAGCCAATCAATTCATCTGGAGTGTCCTTGCATTGAAACTTTTCGTGCTTTCTGGAGGAAACCAATTCATACAATTGGGGAAAAAAACCTTCATTTGATTCAACTATTCCTGATACTTTTTGTCCTCCCCTTCATGTCTAAGTTCCTTGAGAAATCTATCTTATGCTCAGTATTTCCACTTCATTTCCTTTGTCCTAAGATACTTTATGGTTATGTAACTCTGGGCTAGTCTCTTAGTCTCTGTTTGCCTCAGTTTCCTTAACTATTAAACGGGTGATAATAATAGTACAAGGTTACTGTAGCCTTTAGTACCCTTGCAGGGTTGTGTTGAGGAACAAATGAGATAATATTTGTAGATCACTTAGTATAATGTTCAGCACATGGTAGGCAGTAGATAAATGCTCTCATTATTATTATTATTATTATTATTATTATTACTCTTTAAAACTGCAACAATTTGATTTTCAACTGAAATTGTTCTCTTCAAAGTTGACAATGATCTCATAATTGATAAATCTCATCTTTTATCATTCCTCATTCTTCTCAGCCTCTACAACCTTTAACACTGATGATCTCCATCTTTTGCAGAGTATCCTGTTTGTTCTATTCTTTGAGTCCATTCCTTTTCAATCTCCTTTGTTGGGTCTTTATGCAGATCACCCAAAGATCTGTCCTGGCCTTCTTCTTTTCTTTCTCAATGATATCTCCCTTTGTGATTTCATCACGTTGGGAGGATTCAATGATCATTCCTATAGAGATGAATCCCAGACCACTATAATATCTCTCTTGAGTCCATCTCATAATACCAAATGACTTTTAGACTTATTATGTCTTGTAAACATCTCAAGCTCAACAGGCCAAAACAGAACTTATTTTTTCATCTAAATTTTCCCCTCTTGCATTGTTGTTATTTAGTTGTTTACTCCTTTCCATATACTCTATGATCCAGTGATACCAGTCTTCTTGATGTTTCTTATACATGATATTCTATCTCCCACTTCTCTGTCATTTCTCCAGCTGTCCTACGCTCTAAATCCTCATCTCTGCCTTCTAGCTTCCCCAGTTTCCTTCAAGACTCAACTCAGTCATGACCTTCAGGAGGCTCTTTTGTGTTCTCTATTTACTACTGTCTTCCCTTTGAGATTATTTTTCATTTACACTGTATATAAAAGTCCATTTTTTTTTGCACACTGTTTTTCACTTTAAAATGAGAATTTCTTGAGGGAAGGATTCTTGTGTTTTTTGTTTGTGTTTTTTTGCCTTTCTTTGTATTTTCAGTACTTAGCTTAGTGCCTAACCTATAGTTTTTTTTGTTTTGTTTTGTTTTAGATTTTTCAAGGCAATGGGGTTAAGTGGCCCAAGGCCACACGGCTAGGTAATTATTAAGTGTCTGAGTTCAGATTTGAACCCAGGTACTCCTGACTCCAACGCTGGTGCTCTATCCACTGCGCCACCTAGCCGCCCCCTAACCTATAGTTTTTAATAAATGTTTATTGACGTATTGATTGACAGTGTCACAAAAGCCCAGAGAGGAGAGAGTATCCTGGAAGAGAAAGTGTTCAACAATGCAAAATGTTGCAGGGAAAACAAAAAAGGGCTATTGAATCTGACAATTAAGAAATTTCTGGTAACTTTGGAAAGAGTAGTTTTGGTTGGATGATGTGGTCAGAAACTAGATTACAGAGTTTAGAGGACAGTGGCAAGAAGCATGGAGTATTAAAAACTTTCTTTTCTTTTTTTAATTTTTAAATTTTTCCATCAATTATTGGCTAGCAATTGAGAACTTCATCCATATAAATTAAAATAAAGTTTTTATTAAAATTATTGTTTTTAATAATTAAGCATTAAATTTATTAAAAATAAACTTTTTACAAATAAAAACTAATACTTCCAAAAACATATGCATAGAATGCTATATTTGTTATCAAAGAACTAATTTTCCCAGGTCCTGGGACAATTTAGATATGCCTAAAAATTAATACTTCCTTTCCTGAATCTGTATAGAAAATTAATCAAAGGAAGAATAAGGGAGTCCCTAAAAGCTTGTATTGGAAATGTGAGTGACAAATATACTTTAAAAGTTGGTAAATGCCATTTATTTCCCTAAAGGTCAGTGATGTAATCATGTAAAAGGACCAGATGGAAGTAAACGTCATAAGCTCTTAGAAAGGTTCATTCTCCTCCCTAGGAACCAAATTGAAAATATGCCAGTCTTAAAATGAAATTCCCAATGGCACCCCAAAATCTAGTGGGGAAAACTCTTGCCACTTTTGGGCTTTGTCAGTTCCCATGGTGATATTACAAGTACCTTTAGAGCAGAAAGAGAAGTTGACCTGGGTATTCAAGTCTCTTTCCTGAACATCTGATTATTTTTACTACTGCCACTGTTTTCTGACTCAGGGGTCTCCCGTCACTTGGCAGTCCACTGCACCATTAACATCTAAAGAGAAAGTAACTCATAAGGGCACACCAAGACCTGAAATAAGTTTTCCACAATACATCTGTCTAAAGAACATGCACCCAAGGCAGAAGGCATCACCTGAATAAAAATAGTAAAAAATAGGGGCGGCTAGGTGGCACAGTGGATAGAGCACCGGCCTTGGAGTCAGGAGTACCTGGGTTCAAATATGACCTCAGATACTTAATAATTATCTAGCCGTGTGGCCTTGGGCAAGCCACTTAACCCCATTTGCCTTGCAAAATCTAAAAAAAAAAATAGTAAAAATGCAAGTCTTATCCTAAGTTGCTTTCCTCTTGTATTTGTTGCTATAGTCAAACTCAGGCACTTGGACTTGTGGGTGCTGTTGCACTTTTGGTACTTCCTGAAGCACTTCTCAAGAAACTGCAGCTCCAGGTCACTGGTGAACTCCTCACAGTGTGGCCCTGCTGCTGCTGCTGAGTATGGCCATGGAGAGGTGCTTGGGTTGGTCTTGGTGATAAGCCCCCATGAGGGCACTGAAAAGGGCAGGATACCCATGATTTTGAGGCTCTCCAGCTGGTTGAGGTGCATCTGTTGCACGCTGAGCTGACCTACTGCAGCGTGAGATTCCACAGCACCGAGTTGAGGATCTGCAGCAGGCACAGGCACTTCTTGCAGTCCTCATCTCATATAAGTTGTCTGTCATGATAGGCATGAAGAGCTTTTTCAAGGAAGCTTTGGAAGGAACCTCCCTTAGTTCATCTCATCCAACCCTATCATTTTTAAACTGAAGAAATTGAGAGTTTTAAGGATTTATCCCATGTTACACAGCTCTAAGAATTATGATTATGTTTCAAAGATTATACCCACTCTGGTACCCAGTACTCATCCCTCAGGAAGCAGTAGATATAACAACTTCTACTTTTATCAATCACCTAATACTTCCAAATTCTCACTAATTTAAATTGCAACTGCACTGAGTAGAAGCAGCTAGGTGTTACAATGGATAGAGCTTTGGGGTTGGAGTTCAAATTTGGTCTCAGATATATGATTGTGGGGAAGCCTCTTAGCCTCTTCAACTGTAAAATGAGGATAATAAAGGTATCTACCTCCCAGGGCTATTGTGAGGATAAAATGAGATATTTGTTCTTCCTATCTAGGTATAAATATTTATTCCCTTCCTCTTTTCCACTTTGGGGGTTTACCTCCAGGATAAACTAATGTCCATCACCAAAAAGAGAAGAAGTCTGGTTCAGAACTGAAAGAGGACAGTTGATGTTTCTGATTCTTTTCCAGCTTAAAGTAGGGACCAGAGTAGTTGTTGCCACTTCTAAAGGGCTAGGGAGGAATGGTCTATTAGAAACTAAAAAGAAGGGAGGGTGTATCAATGGAGAAAGAGAGACTCAAAGAGTTGGAGAAAGGTTGGGGTGAGGGATATAGAAAGTGGAGTAAGGCTCAAGTTTTGTAACTAAAGGTTTATAATTTTAATGAAAATCTTGCTTGATTCCTTCCCTATCATCCTGAATTTATTTTGTCATTTCTATCCTGAGAGGTAAGGAGGAAATGCAATTAGCTTTTTGATTAGTTAAAACAGCATATGATGCCTAGAAATCTAGAGCTGCCATTATATTCAGGATTCACAGCAAATTGCTTTATTAGTAAAACGTACTACAGAATAGAGACAATGACAGTAATAGCCAAAGGATTAATAAAGTTCATGGAAAACTTTCAGTGTCCTGAAAATAGTTTTCACTGTCAAAAACAATGTTGATTCATGGGAAGACTAGCTAGTTTATCCCTTTATGCTCCATATGGAGGAAAGAGGTTATAACTTCTATCTAGGAGCTGGAGCCATGTCTGAGTTTCTGAAATCAGGTGTTTTTGCCTTCTACTGCTCAGCTGGGCTACCTGTTTGCTTAACTAAACTCTCAGTTTGAGGGCCTTAAAGTAGTGTGTGACTCACGTGGTGAATTGGAGAGGAAACACATGTCCTGGGGGCACAAGACCTGTTTCTCTCCTCTATTAAATTAGCATGTGAGCTTGGTAATAAAGTCCTTTCCTTAGAAATGGAGGGAGATGACCTGAAAGTCAAGAAAGTTAAGGAAAGGAAACTGGGGAGCTAAAGCTGGTAAAAAGTCATGTAGAAAAATCTATCTTGGCAAGAGAGAATTGCTTTTCATGGACCAGAAGTCCTGCACATACTATTGTGTTTTGCAAATATTCTTGCCAGGAACAAACAATTGAAGATAATACTTTTAGTTTTCCTTGTAACTGTGCTTTGAACAATACAAAGTTTGTATCTTCAACCATGGAGAGGGAAGGAGAAAGAAAGAGTCCTTTTCACTTTACTTAGAGGTAGAAGGATAATAAAAAAGTTGTCTTTAAAAAGCAAACAAGAAAAGGGATAATAAAAATCAGGGCATGATCATTGCAAAATGAAACTTTTTGAAAGGACAAAGAGATGGCGAATTCTCTTTATAGTTAAGCCCAGGATAATTCTGTTTGCAGTTAAACCCCTTGTCTGCTTTGTTTTTTGGCAGAGGGTACCTGTTATAAGATGAGTTGTCAAATGAATAGAACACACGAATAGACTTTTAGGGTTCTGAGGATTAAAGCAACCCAGGAAAACAATTCTGTATCTATGAAAACTCCAGAAACAGGGATCCAGGGAAATTAAATGGATTGAAATACAATGTATTTTGTTGATTTTCTTGGTACTGGTTGTTCATTCCTTGAATTTTCTTTGCTAAATGGAAATCTCATAAAGATTTTATTTTGTTGTTTCACTGTGGTTTTCTTTGAAGCATCACTGTAGCTAATAAGTGATTTTTAATGCCAGGCATTAAAATGTATGCCACAAATTAAATTAGTTGATATCTTATTAAAATGAAAAGAATTGAAAAACCATGTAATAAGTTTTGTGTGTCCTAGTTGTGAGAACCTAAGCTACTGGCAGCCCCCAATTTAGGATCAACTATATGGAACTAGGTACACATAAAAATAATCTAGCAAATGGTGGCTGGTCTAAAGAAAGCTATTTAATGATGATGATCATTGTGTCACTCATTCTCAAAGAAGACCATGACATCAGGAAGGTGATGCCATGACAAGCATGTGAATTGGATTTGAGTGAGTGGGTGTTGTGCTAAGTCAACAGCTTCACTTTCTCCACAGGACCCATCTGGATCCAATGGTCAGATATAAATCAGTATGACTTGAGACACCCTGGAGGAGAGGCAATCAGGATTAAGTGACTTGCCAAGGTTACCTAGCTAGTAAGTGTTTGGTAAAGATTTAAACTCAGGTCCTGCTGACTCCAGGGCTAGTGCTCTACCCACTGCACCCTGTTTCCCTGGTTGCTTACCCTGAAGTCAGAAAGACCTGAGTTCAAATTCAGATTCCAATATTGTGTGACTCTGAGAAAATAATATATTTGAACTACTTGTCTGAACGAATGTTTAATTTCCTTGGTTGGATAATCTATTTCACATAGCTGTGAATGTGTCCTAAGGTTCTGTCCTGGATCCTTTTCTCTTTCCTTGTATAAATATCATTTTCTTCTTTATTTCTTCTAATGCTTTCTGGTCTTTACTCAGATTTTTGAGCTATCTTTCGAGGAAGTTGGGTGGCTGCCTGACTAGAACTCTAAACCTGAAGTCAGTAAGGTTTGAGTTCATATCTTCCTAGATGTCAAGACATGATTAGCTGTGTAAGCCTAGGCAAGTCACTTAACTTCTCTCACCTGTAAAATGGGAATAATAATGGCTTGTTGTTGTGAAAAAAAAGTGATAATATTTGAAAAATGCTTTGTAAATCTTAAAACCTTACATAAATGCCAGCTATTTCTTTTTAATGTAGTTTTGAATTTTCTTTAAACTAGCTCTAGCATAAGATTGAGTTCATCTTTTCAATTGAAATTTTCATGCATTTTTATTAGATGTATTGCCTATAAATATGCTACAAACTTAACATAGAATGAATTACCAATAATCGCCTAATATTGAATCTCATAAATCATTATTACCATAACACAAGTTCAGAGCATTGAAGAGAGGTGAGCCTTTGTTCAGGATTTTCATTGCATCCCTCACTGAAAGATATGTGTTAATTTTGTTAAGTAGATAGAGGAACATCTACTGGGACAAAATCTATTAACTCCTCATTTAGGATAAGTAATTGAGTATCAATGATTGTGGATGATTTGGTTGAATGGGTTGTTCTTTGTTGGTATTACAAGTACAGCTCCTTTGTTCTGGGCTTATGAAAGAATCTTCATAGACCTAAAGACTTGAGAGCAGAGTTTGGTCTTCAGTAGAGTGATACCTACATATCAATACACACACACACACACTCAGCCCTCTCAGAAACTGACCTATCATCTGTTTGTCAGCACTAGAAATGGCAGTCTTTCAACCCAATAGATGGCAGGAATGGAAAAGTCAGAGTTGTTGTCCCAAGTTTCTAGATCCTAAGTCACTATGGAACTTGTCCTAGCCATTGACAGAGGCATGTTCTATTTGCAATTGCTCTCAGGTATGTTGCAATGATGCCCTAGGAGAATAATATTATTCCATAGGGCTACATTAGAGAATTCTGGGATTAAATCTTCTGGAAGAAAAATGGAATTACTGGGCAGTATCGGACCTTTGGGAAGAAGAGAATAGAGCATATGGTCCCATAGTTGTATCCACCATAAAAAAATTTGAAGCCACCATATTGTTTACACAGTGCAGGTCTGATGAGAACCCAGGTTCATTGTTTTTTATTTTTTAGGTTTTTTGCAAGGCAAATGAGGTTAAGTGGCTTGCCCAAGGCCACACAGCTAGGTAATTATTAAGTGTCTGAGGTTGGATTTGAACCCAGGTACTCCTGACTCCAGGGCTGGTGCTCTATCCACTGTACCACCTAGCCATTTG
Organism: Macrotis lagotis; assembly: GCF_037893015.1. Lineage (NCBI taxonomy): Eukaryota > Metazoa > Chordata > Mammalia > Peramelemorphia > Peramelidae > Macrotis > Macrotis lagotis. Next base: position 109,380,883 of record NC_133666.1, on the reverse strand, counting down.
GAGAACTCAGGTTCATTTCCCTTCTGAGGATAGACAATTCAAGTTTTTAGTAATATGACCTATATGGATACCCAGGAATACAGAAGAGATTCACCAAAGGGTCAGGGGATTGCCTCTCCAGAAGTGCCAAATTTCATTTATTTCTAAGGACAAATGAATTCCAAACCATATAATGGCATTTTGAATGTAGTAGACTTGATAGGTCCCTCTGGGGAAGGTGAAACTCAGTGAAGAGGGAGGGCAATTTTATCAATTGCTCATGAGGTACTGTGTATCCTTTGTGTTTTCAGTAATCTGTGAGGTAAAATAAAGATTGTACTACATTCTATGCATTGTTACCTTAAATGTTTGCATAGGACCTGAAGCTATTTTTACACATATCTGTTAAGACCTAAACATAAGCTTCCTTTGGAAATTTCCCCAGAAGAAATTCTGTGTAGGGGTAAAATGGGTAAAAAAAGATACTATCTTTCAGTGCAACAATCAGGGACAATTTGGGGCTGTCTGCAATGGAGAATACCATCTGTATCCAGAGAAACAACTGTGGAGTTTGAACAAAAACTAAGGACTATTAAATTTAGGGAAAAAAAACCTGATATCTTATTGTAAGATCTTGCTATCTCTTATACTTTATGTTATTTCCTTAAGAATATGATTTCTCTCTCATCACATTCAATTTGGATCAATGTATACCTTGGAAACAATGTAAAGACTGACAAATTGCCTTCTATGGGGGGGAAGGGAAGTAAGATCAGGGGGAAAAATTGTACAACTCAAAATAAATAAAATCTTTAAAAAATAATTAAAATTATAATTATGAAAAAAAGCTATGGTTCTTGAAAACTTTTAAATCCATGTATATTTAACATGTATTTTTAACCATTCCTTTCTAATGTCATCCTTTCCAAGCCAGAAATATGATAGACAAAGAGCAAGATACATCCATTCATGATCAATAAAGACAGGTTCTTCTATGAAGAGGAGTCAGGGATCCATATGAGAGAACTCTTAGTAGAGCCCTCTTGGGAAGCCATGAACATCTTCAGGGGGGACTTTAGGTTCATTTTTGACAATAGAGATTCCTTATTAGAATACTGAACTTAAAGTCTGGTGTCTTAGATTCCATTCATGACTGTTACTTATTAGCTATGCGGTCATAGGCAAACAAGTCATCTATGAAATAGGGATAATGAATCTTGCAGTATGTATGTAACTGGTTTGTTGAGAGAAGGATGCTTTGCAAACTTTAAATCACTTTGTAAATAAGAAGTACCATTATCATCATCATTGCCAAGACCTGTACTTCCTTGACAATTAACTCAAGCAATGAATTCTGAATCTATTGAAAACCAGCTGAAGGTTATAATTATAGATCACTGAAAACCATTATATAGTTTTCCATCTTCATTCTAGAAGTTACCTTCTTTCTTTCTCCACTGGAAGTATCTGTTATTGTAGATTTCTGTCGGGATTTTATAAGTTGTGACATTTATAATAAACTGTTCATATAGCCTACCATCAGCCTTTGTTTGATTCTCTTCAAAGGAATTCCCTTTCAACAACTCTTTCCTTTTCTTCTGAATTATTTTCTTCTTATTGTTTCCTCATCTGTAAAATGGGAATAATAGCAGCACCTCCTTCCCAAGGTTTGAATGAGACAATAATTCTTAGTACAATAAGTTCTAAGTACAGTGTCTGGTCCAGAATAAGCACTATAAAAAGGTAGCTATTATTAGCTTTTGTAGGCAGAGGTTGCATGACCTGTGTTTCATCCTAGTTCTCTTTTCTTTACAACACAATAGGTAACATGGGTATTTATCAGATAGGGATTACTATTCCCTAGACAGACACCAGGTCAAGGTCATGCTGGGGATTTAAAGGGGAAAAAAAAAGGTTATAGCCTTTGTTCTCTCTATAGCAACTGTTTAACATGGGATAGAGGGGGAAGAGGATAGGAATGAGATGGAAAGACATGTAAAAGAGTAAGTATAATTAATTCAAGGCAGGGTAGATGTGATAGTAAAAGAAGAAGTGCCAAATATTTTACGAAAATTTTAGGAGGAAAGCATTACTTTGATCCAGAGAGGCTCAGGATGGGCCTCATGTGGGATGCAATATCTGAGCTAGGACTTGAAGGAAGTGAGTCTGAAAGCCTAAGAGGAATAAGGATACAGAATAGGGAATGGAGGAGTGTGTTACCTCTCAGTGAATCTCGGTAACCTTTCAATGAGCATTTTTACACTTTTTTTTGTTGAGTTGTAGAAGTCGTATTTAGATATTCTACTAGCTCATTCTACAGTCTTTGTAGCAGGTTTTTTAAATGAAAGCTATTCTTTGTTGGTGGGTGAAAGGTTAGGAAAAGGATAGAGTAAATTGAGATTACTGAATTGTTCATTGGATTGAAAAATAATTACTCTCTTTGCTTAAAAACCCCAAAGGCAAGAGTACCATAAAACAATTTACTCATATTTAAATCTGCAGCAAAAAACAGGACATAGTTTATTGTAGACCTGGTTCTGCAAACCAGGACTTGGTTTATGGTATTCTTATTTACCTAAAGTTAGGAAAGTTATAGAGAAAAATGTTAATAATACAGATGAAACTTAAAAGTATGTCATGTATGCATCCCCCATCCCCCTGAGAGTCAGTTGTTAAATAGTTTACTAGCACACTACTGCCTGTATACGTATTCAGATAAATAGCATGTCATAAAATTGTAGATTGAGAGCTAGAAAGGACCTTGGAGACTTTCTTGTTTACCACCTTAATTATACATGAAGAACTAAAATTCACAAAACTTAAATGATTTGCCCAGGGTCCCATAGCTAGAAGAGGGGATTTGAACCCAAGTCTGTCTTCTCTGATCCAAGCCACTCTGCCATGATTAATATTACTAGAATAGCAATAAATGCAGTTGAATGGAACATAGAATGTGGGAAGGGGAGAGAAGCAGGACGTAAGACTTAAAAAGGTTAGTTTGAACTGAATAGTGCGGGGCTTTAAATGCCAGACAAAGAATTGGATATTTTATCCTATGAAGTTTATTGACCAGGGATATGGGATGATGAGGTATATGCCTTAAAAAGATTATTTTAGTGGGTGTATCAAGAGCAAATTGGAAATAGTAGAAGTTGGAGGTAGAGCAGTTAGGAAGCAATCACATTAGTCAAGGAGAGAGTGAAACCAGTAGGAATGCAGAAAAGGGGAGAGATGTTGTGTGGGTAAATTTGACAGGACTTAAATTTGACTGGATATGGGGGGACAGTGAAGGACAGGCAAACATTAGTTTTGAAACCTGGGACTCTATGATCCTCCCTCTGAGTCTGGTGTTCTTTGTTATTCCCAGGACAAGGTGTTTTCCTAGACTAACTTTCTTTTCTGACCTCCCTAATAGAAATCCACTGACCCTGACCTTCCTGATAGAAACCCGCTGGCTTCCAGGTTTCAGGCAGTATTTAGATGATAGACAAGACATACTCCAGTCATTTAGCAGGGGGCATCTATCCCTTACCCAGCTGCTGGCTCTAACAGTTTCCATGCTGAGTTATGTTTTTCTCTCCTGGGGATTGGTTTACTCTTCTCCAGATTCACAATTAGAAAAAAAAATCTTAATCCTTAAAAATAGAAATCTTAATCCAAATAAATAGAAAATGATTCTCCTCACCAGCAAGGCAGGATCTGGTACCACACATGGGATGAGGTCCTATAAAAACATTTGTGAATGAAAAGAAGTAAGTGGAAATGAGTGGTCAAATTAATTATTTGGTTTTGGATATTATACTAGCTCATTATACAGCCTTATAGCATTATTTAAATGAGAGCTATTCTATATTGAGGGGGTGTGGAAAGTCAGGAAAAGGATTGAACAAAGTAAATTGAGATTATTTCATTATTCATTGGATTGAAAAATAATTTCTCTCTTTGCTAAAAGCCCCAAAGGCATGAGCACTATAAAACAATTTACTCATATTTAAGTCTGCAGGAAAAAACAAAGATATCTATTATAGCTTCCCTCATTTTTTAGATAAGGAAACTGAGACCTAGAGAAATGACTTTTCAAGACTGTACAACTCCTAAGTGGTAAAGTCAGGACTAATTCCTGATAATGATTAGTGTTTTCAAGGGCACTTGCTGCATGTTTACCCTAGATTGGTATACTTGTAAATGTTCGCTTTCTTTACCTCAGTATAAAACTATAGTTTCTGCCAACTGTAGGTCACCTAGAATTTGTTTATCTAGTCTAGTTAAAACTGATTTCTAGGAAGTTGTTATGGAGCAAAATTGGGATTCAAGGCTGGTGAGGAGCACACATCTCCTTGTCTGTCTGTCTGACTGCCTTTTTCTTCTGTTCTCCTGTTCCACCTTTAGTTTTCTGCTGTTCATTCATAGGTTTTCATTAAACTCTATAGAAGGTTGAAGTGAGTGTGGTTGTTTTTTTTCCCTGAAGCCCTATACCTGACTAACACACACACACACACACACACACACACACACACACACACACAAACACACAGAATTTCATGTGCAAGGCAGATTGTGACTTGACCAACATCTAGCCTAGAAAAGTTCAGGAATAAAAGCTAATTGCTAACATTTATTTAGTGCTTACTTTGTATCAGTCTCTGTTCTAAGAAAGGCTTATCACTATTTACACTCTTGGCTACCAGATGATGAATTTTTTTTCTTGCCGAAGCAACTCTTGAAGTATCTAATGGAGTTGTAATCTATATTGGTGGAAGAAATGCCACTTATGGAATCTCAGAGCATTTGATATATTGACAATAGAAAGTGGTCTTAACTGTAGCAAAGGAAATTTAAGTTAAAGATGAGAATTTTCTGGAAAAGTCTGTGCAGAAAACTAAGAATTTTCTAAAAAAGTGTGTGCAATAAATAAAAAGACCTGAATTCAACTAAAATAAGTTGTGAAAATTCTTGGAGAATTTTTTAAAAGAAATAAAGACATCTTTTAGTTTGAAATAGGTCAAGAAGTCATTGAGAAATACATTCCAGCTGAAGAATTCTATTTACCAGATATTCAGGCTTGGTCAAGTATGTTTTGTAATTTCATTCTGAATGAAGGCTTGAAAATTGATCTATTGCAACATGGGGTGAGGACTACAGGACCTCTGTTTGGTATTAAGAATCTTGACAATCTGGCTCCAACTTATTTTAGCAGCCTTATCATGTATTACCTCCTTTGCACAACACAATAGTTCAATCAATTTAGTTTTCTTGCTATTCCTCACAAGTGACATCCCAATTAGGTAAACCCAGGATGATAGAAAAGGGGAGAAAGAACATATCAGCACAGAGATGCTATTGTGAATTTTTGCCAGCCAGAGGTCTGAGCCCTGGTCCCAGAAATTATAGCAGAAACCAAGGCCCAGGTCTTGTGAGAGGGCAAGGGAATCATAAATTTAAGTAGTAAACTTGGGTTGTTGTCCAGATTACTTTGAGTTGATTTCTTGTATTCATTTTAAAATTAATTTTACCTTTGTATATTATTTCTGATCTTAATTGTTTCCCTTCCAAAATAAATCCTGGATTCAGAAGTATTTATCAGAAGAGAGAAAAAGAATAATATATTTGGCAATATAAATACCTCAGGGTTTAGAAATCATCGATTTGTTGTGCTAGGTCAGAGAACAGTGCAGTTTGCAACTCATTCGTATGTCTCATCCTGTGCAATTCTTGTTCATGTTCTTATATAAGTCCTTCATAAAAATACCTTACTTTAAGTAGGAAGCCCACCTTTGAGTTTTTTCACATTTGTTTTTAGTACAATATTTGTGCTGTCTGTTGCTGCTAGCTTGTGTGACATAAGAAGTCCATCTTCTTTCCCAGTCATATATTTCTTTGATAGCTTTTACTCCAAATCTAACCTCCATGTCATCTTTGATACTATGCTGAAAACAATTTAGTCTCACCATGCCCTTTGGCTCATTGGCTGTTATCATTTTCTGATGATGGTCCTTCAGGATTCATAATTTAATCATATAAGCATCATCAGGAGAAAATGGATGATAAAATAATATGCTTTCACAAAGTGAAGCTTGGGTAATTGAAAGTGACATGTTAATGTCTGAAATGTGATCCAACTCCCTCTTTTTTTTTCTAATCTATTTGGTTTCCAACTTATTCTCCAGCTATAGTCCCTGTCCAAGAGATATCATCTAATAGACTAACTTGATGGGACTGTTCATCTAAATGCATGTCATAATGAGTGGTATGCCTTCTTTGTTCATTTGATTTTGCCTTTGTGGATTGTTGTTAGTCACTTTTGAGTGACTTTGAGCTACATTGAAAAAGCCTTTCAAGATAATGTAATATACACAACACCATCAGCAAATAGGAAAATCTGGGGAAGCTCACATCTGAGAATCCCTCTTCCATTTGGCTCCAACATAAAGTAAATAAATGTAAAATCCAGGAAACCTATATTTAAATCCTGGCTCTGGCCCTTAGTAGTTGTGTGAACTTGGGCAAGTTTGTTTATCTGTAAAATGGATATATAATAACCTCAAAAGGCTCTAAAAAATAAAATGAGATAATGTATATAAAACACTTCATAAAGCCCTAAAATATTTTCTAAATTTCAGGGATATAATATAATCTTGAATAATGGAAAGCTATTATGGACTTTAGGAAATTAAAATATTCAGGAAATATTCAAGGTTCAAACATTTATTTATCACTATGTTGGCAGAATAGTACAGTAGATAGAGTACTAGGGCTAGGAATCAGAACAACTCATCTTCATCAGGAAAGACTGATTTAGCCTCAGATAATAGCCTGTGTGACTCTAAGTCATTTAAACCCTGCTTGCCTCAGTTTCCTCATCTGTAAAAAGAGTTGAAGAGAATCTCAAACCACTCCAGTAACTTTGCCAAGAAAACCCCAGATGGGATCACAGAGAGTCAGACATGGCTGAATGATTGAACAACAACAAAAGTGTTCAAGATTCTGTGTTAGGCACTAGAAATAAAAAAACCCCAACCAAATACCCAAATAAAGAAACAAAAAATCCCTATCTTTAAGAAACTTCTGTTCTAAGAGAGGAAAAATCTCATATTCTGCATATTCTGTAGTGGTTAGGGAAGGATGTTATGAACCAGGAAGCAAGAGGAATGGTGAGAGGGGACAAAGTCATTGATTGACATGACCTTTTCAGAAATGTAAGTATTGATTTGGTAACTATTCACAGATAGAGAACTGGAAAAGGAGGTCAGAGGAAGGGAGAAATGCTTTATTTATTGGCTAAAATCACAAAAGTTCTTAAGTTCAGAGTTGTCTTCATTAGACCTGGTCTATAAACTCATTTGTTATCTTCCAAAGACTTCTGCCACAAGTGTTCCCTTAAATAATGAATTTTGTCTTTATGATGATAACCACTGAACATAATGATGGATGGGTTTAAACCACTGAATTGTATGGTTTTGTATATGGTTTGGGGATTGTGCTAAGGTCCTAGGTTGATTAAAGAGACAGAAATGGGGGAGGAGGGGAGAGAGAGACAAGAGAGAAAGAGAGAAAAATTAAGGGAGAAAGAGAAAGGGAGGGAGAGAGGGAGATAAAAGAATGGGAAAGGGAGAGAGAGAGAGAGAAAAAAGAAGGAAGAGAGGGAAAGATAAGTAAGAAGAGAGAAGGCAGGAGGGAAAGAGAAAGAAATGGAGGGGGAAATAAGGGAGAAGGAAGGAGAGAGTAATATATATATATATATATATATATATATATAAATTATTGTCTAGAGTTATGCATACATATAAAACTATTCTGGAGAACTGGAAGAGTAGAACTTTTGTAAACCAAATGTCCTATGTCCTACAAGGTTTGATGACGCTGGGTGATCCACAGGACAGGCAGAATTCCTGTCTAGAGTTTCAAGAGGCTGTTGCTTCCCTAACACACCTTGTACATTCATTGATCATTCCTTCCAACCCATTTTTGGGGAAGGAAGAGGAAAAGTGGAAGATGGAAGAAGAAAGAGGAAAGAAGGAAATGGTGGCATATAGAGCCCTACCTTAATATTTAAGCCCTTCTTCATGGGAATTTTTGCCTTATATGATGGCTTTAATCAATCCATCGATCAATTTATTAAGTGCTTTGGAACTAGAGTTACCACTAGATGTCTGGCACTGTGCTTGACTTTGGATTTACAAATACAAAAGTGAGATAAGCTTTGACTTTAAGTACTTACATTCTATCATGTTTACAGATATGCAAATAAAGGATATATAAACAATAGACATCAACAGAGAGGTAAAACCACAATTGGAGAAATCAGGAAAATCTTGAAGGAGGCAGCAGTTGAACTGAGCTTTGAAGGGATTTAGGGCTTCCAAGAAGTAGAAAAAAAGACAAAAAGCATTCCAGGCATGGGAATAAGCATGGGCAAAGAGGTGGGTGCAGGAGACAGAACTTTGTGAGAAGTGAATAGTGAGTATGCCAATCTGGAACAAATAGATTTAGAATGCGTATGTGTGTGTCTATGCATATAATTAGCCTGGACCTAATTGTTTGGAACTAGATTGTGAAGGACTTTCAGTGACAGAGGAGTTTGAACTTTATTGTAAAGCCTTGAGGAACCACTGAAGTTCAAGCAATAAATGACCAGTGGGTTTAGAAATGTGAACTTTCAGCTCTATAGAGAATGAATTGGAAGGAAGGAAATAGAGATTTCTTAAGTGTTTTATTTTGTGTTTCATGATGACACTGGAAGGCAGGAACTATTATTATCCTATTTTACAGTTGAGGAAATTGAGACAGAGATTTAGTGACTTGCCCACAGTGACAACTAGCAAAAGTCTAAGGTGAAATCTGAACTCAGCTTCCTGGCTCCAAATCCAACACTCCACCTGTTGTTGTTGTAGAGTGTTTTCCTTGGCAGAGATACTGGAGTGTTTTGCCACTTCCTTCTCCATCTCATTTTAAAAGTGAGGCTACCAAGGCAACCTGCCCAGGGTTACACACCTACTAAGTTATCTGAAGCCAGTATATATGTGTATATCTCTCAGGGAGATGAGTCTTCTGTACTCCAGACCCAGCACTCTATTCACTATATCACCCCACTACCCACTGTACCACATGATTTCCTCTAATTAGAGAAGAGATTTTAGAACCTTAGCTCCTATATAAAATTTATCTTTATTGTAAAATGAATTAGTGTAATTATGATTAAGATAGCAGTTTCCAAATAAAAAAGAAAGCATAGTTCTTGGTTTACAATATCATTTATTGGCTGCTTGGTCAAAGCTGACTGATTTTTAATTACATAGTTAGATTTGTAAATATCTAGCTCTATGGAAAACTACATGGAAACTTGTTTTATTTAATCCCTAGTGCCTAAATTCTCTTGAGAGGGGACACTAATAAAGATTGTATTCTTTATCTTAGTTTGCTTGATGTGTAACTATGGCAAATACAAAGACATTGTGGCACTAGATGTGTCCTCCCTGTCTCTGAATGCTATTTCCCAAAACCTCAAAAATGTCTGTTATGTGAATAGGATTAATTGTTTTACAAAGAAGAATGGGAAGATAAAATTTCAGTCAAACTTCTGACCCCCAGCTACTGCTTGTAACATTATTCATAAATATCAGTGTTGAACAAGCAGTTTGACTAAAACTTCTTTTCTTCTAGTAGTTGTTATTTTCTGTCAGGAATTTGGCAAATTTCAGACATTACTACAGGAACTGTCCTTCAAGTGAACAGTCTTTAAGAGCAGAAAAATCAACAGAAAATCTTTCTCATGCACTCATTTATTTAAGTTCATAAGGTAGTTTAAAAAAACTGATTTTGTGAGAAAAGAATAAAATGATTAGATTATTTGAAATTCTGTTTAAACATTAGTGGAATAAACTATTTCTTAGAGGAGTTACAAATATCTGAAATGCAATGCTTGTGAGTAGTTTCAAAATATCCATCAGCCTCCAAAGAAAATATTCTGTCTTTCCATTGACTGGAATGATGCAGAGGATGGCATTAATTTAGACTGAAGGGACTAAAAGTGCTGTAGATTATATTGACAGACTTTTTTTTTCCTGCTTGGTTTTCTTTCCTGTTCAGCTTATATTTTTTATGCCTGTGCCTCTGGGTTTGTTTTCTGCAATAAATTTATACTGGCATATCCTGACTGTCTTTTGATTGCTGATTTTCAAATTCTCAAAAATAAACTTCAAATGTCTTCTACAAAGCTTTGATTTTCCTTCCTCTTTAGCAATGGGTCTTCTCACTCCTCCCTGTTCCTTCGTTTCATCAGGAATTCTTAACTTGGGGTCTGTGAACTGATTTTTGAAAATTTTTTGAAAAGTTTCAATATAATTGGTTTCCTTTGTGATACTGTTTGTTTGTTTGTTTGTTTTTAGTTTCTTTTTGCATTTAAAAACAATTCTGAGAAAAGGGGCTTCACCAGACTGCCAGAAGGGTCTATGACACCCAAAAGAGTTAGAAACTCCTACTTTAGATATTTATCTGTAGATAGACTGTAAGCTCCTTTTGAGAGTAGGACTTTGACTTACTCTTCTGCATGTTTCCAGTGCCTAGACAAGAAGTAGGTAGTTAAGAAATATAAATATATACACCATAGTAGAAGTTCAATGTAAGTAGTTATTGAATTGAATTTAAAGAATGAGAATTAATTAGAGACAGGGAGGAATGGGGAAGGTCTTGAAGTCTGAGAGAAGATAGGTGGGTTGAAGGAAGAGAGGTAACATTGATCACTAATTTGAATGGTATACATTTTTACAACTGCACAATATCTAAAATATGGCTGTTTTTAAAAAGACAAAACATTATTCTCCCATTTTATAATCAACTCAAGCTGCCTTATTGAATTTTATCACTCTCCTTTAACAATTGTGGGTCCATCTTTTATTGTTTCAGGTGAACCTCTTTGTCTTACTGTCTGTGGTTTGCGTCCTGTTGAACCTTGCCGGATTTATCCTAGGCTGTCAGGGGGCCCAGTTTGTGTCCAGTGTACCCAGGTGTGATCTGGTGAGCAGACTTTAAAATCCAGTGTTTCTCTGAACTGAAGCTCTCTTGTCTGGCTTTCCTGGTATGCAAAAATGTTAACATTTGGCATTAGTAACAGAATCCCTGAAGTGAAACCTGAAGATTGCCAAGGAGAAAAAAAAAAGTTGGTTAGTTTATTGAGCTCTGTCACATTTTTTTTTTAAATGGGGGAATCAGCCAGGCATAACTTCAGTAACATCAATAGTATCAAGCATCATTAGTTTGAGAAGAGCTAGATTAGACTGTCACAATCAATAACTGTCTATTTCAATTGAGAGCAGGAAGTTATTATTATTATTGTCATAGTACCCTCTTTTAAGCAGCTATTTTTAAAAATTACTCAAATATCTAATTCTAGCAAGAGATAAGAGAAATTAATTCCTTAAAATATACAATAGCACGTATATGTAGACCTAAGAAATTTAATGATTTTATTTATGGGAAAGATAGCTGAAGATCTAGAAGAAGGTTAAAAAAGGATTTCTGGGCAGTTGAGTAGCAGTCAGGAAGTCTATAAACTAAAAACTCATGTTTTTTTCCCCTCATAGAAGAGTCCCTTAGGCTCCCTTTTCCTGACTTTTCAACCCCTTGCTCCTGTAGTCACAAATCATAGCAGTATGACTTTGTGCAAATCATTTAATTTCTCTGAACTTTCATTCTCAACTAGAAAATGAGAACATTGAACAAAATAGCTGTTTGGGTTTTTTTTGGCAAGATAATGAGGTTACGTGACTTGTCCAAGGTCATACAGCTAATAAACATCAAGTTTGAAGTCATGTTTGAACTCAAGTCTTTCTGACTCCAGGGCCAGTGAGACTCTATTCACTGTATCTCCTAACTGCCTCAGAATGATAGCTAATACAAATATGTGATACTTTTCAGCTTTATAAAGTGCTGTCACATATAGTATTCATTGTTATTTTAAAATTTTATTTATTTTTCAAAGTATTAATTTGTTTTAAATTTTTTATTAATTTTTTTATTTTTCAAAGAATTATTTTTTAAAAATTTAATATACTTTTTTTTAAATAAATGAAACTTTTCCCTCTCACTCTCACTTCTCTCTCTATTGGGAAAAAGCCTTTTAAAACAAATATGGATAAAGTGAAACAAATTCTTACATTTGTCATATCCAAAAAACATTTGTCTTATTTTTAACCTTTATATATACATCACCTTTGTGACTCAATGTGGATAGAATGCTCTGGAATTGTGGTTGGTTCTTGAACTATTTTAAGTCTTTCAAAATTTTTGTCTTTATGACATAGTTATTATTGTATAAATTATTCTCTTGTTCTGCTAATTCAAGTCTGCATCAGTATTTGCCAATCTTTATAAGGTTTTTCTGAAGATTTTCATAATTTCTTATGGCACAATAGTATTCTATTACATTTACATACATTTGTTCAGCCATTTCCCGACTGATAGGCATTTCATTTCCCATAATTTCTATTTCTTTGCCACCACAAAAAGAGCTGCTATAAATATGTTCAGTAGTCATTTGTTGTGTACACTATTTTAGCTGCTGAGTGGAGAGAAAAACTTTATCATTTTTGATTCTCACAAAAATTCTCTATGGTAAGTTGAGTAGATATACTAATAAGGGATGTGCCCAAGGTCTTAGAGCTAGTAAGTGCAAATGCAGAACTCAAAAACCATGGTCTTGGGACTCCTTACCAAGTGCTCTTCTTGAAATACAATCTGGCCTCTTTAATGCCCAAATCCTATAGTTCCATAGTTCTAATCTTCTAGTCTATTTAGAAGAAAATGTCATTTCTAGTACCTCAAGGAGAGGATCAAGAAGGAGACAAGACTGAAAATTAGGAATCTATCAGGAATATTCCTGAAAGCATGAAGCATTCATATAGTGATATAGAGAATTTCAAACAATGAGAATTTAAGAAAGCTACAGGATTCTTGATAAAGAAACCAATTTGATCACTACCACAAAGAAACAGGAAAAGTATCTTCTAGGAGACATGCTAGTATTGAAGATGTTGACTCAATGACCATATCAGGGGAGCATTGAAAATCCAGTCAAAGGCAACAGACTTTTAATACTTATTACTCTGACCTAGGCACTATATGAAATTCTGTATTAAAAATACAAAAGAGAGATAGTCTCTTTTCTCATGGAGCTTCCATTCTATTGATAGGGAGTTGAAAAAAGGTAAGAGGGAAGTAGAGCACCATGTGAAAGCACGGAGGTAAAGTCATTAGAGTAAGACATGCAGCTGGGAAGTGAATGAAGAGTAGTTAGCCCACATCCCTTCTCAAAATGGAGCCCCAGAAGCCTCTCACCAGTGGGAGAAGAGGGTTGGCATGGTGGAGAGATGTTCCAGGGGAAGAACGCCTTAAATGAGTGAGTAGAATATAAACTTCTTGAGAGCATGGAGCTTCTGATTTTTATATTCATAATCTCAGTAACAATTATAGTGCCTAGCACCTAGCAAGTTCTTAATAATGCTTGTTGATTCCTTTGATCGACTTGGAACATTTTTTTATTGCATTATACAGAATAGGTTCTTCATAATATAACCTGTGTATTAATGTTATATGTATGGGGGTGGGGGGAAGGAGGTTATTATTGTAAATTTAAACAATGTCCTGCTTTTTGTTCCCAAGGTGGATCTAGGGGAAGGCAAGATTTGCTTCTGCTGTGAAGAATTTCAGCCTACCAAATGTACAGACAAAGAAAATGTTTTGAAACTCTTTCCAGTTCAGCCATGTAGTGCTGTCCACCTTCTATTAAAGGTATCTGAAAATGGATGGCAACTCTGAAATGCTCTTTTGTTTGACAATGTAAACTTTAAAGAGCTACATAAATGTTTGCAATGTAATTATGGTGGTTGTTACATTATTTTAACCAAGAAACTGTATATGTCTCCTTTCATTCTCAAGCACCCTCCTCAAACAGTTAATTAACTAGATAAAGAGATGAAGAGTTATCTATCAGGGAATCAGGGACAGAAATAATGAAAAGAGCATTCCACAGGCCAGAGATGATTGTATTCTCTTAAATTATGTGGAGAATTGCATCTTTTACATTGTTCAGAGTGATCAAACTGTACAAGGTAGTCATAAGGGAGTCAGAATATTTGTGTCTCTATCTACTTGTAGGTTTCTACACCTTTTGTTACAGTGAGTATAGGACATATAGCCCTTGAATTTGGAACTGTAAGGCAGAAAAGACCTAATTAGTAAATTCGGCAATCACTATACCCATTATATATAGTTAATTCCACAAGATAACCATTCATTTGCTAAAGGAAGTCCTCGTAGATTGTTTAGAACCATTGTTCTATGAAGGAAATATAAGAGAAATTCAAGCATACTCTTTTGCTTAACAAGCAAACATTACAATCTAGGATTGTAAGGCAGTTAGGTGACAGATTGGCTAGAGCATTTGGACCTGGTGATAGGAAGTTCAAATGCAACCTCAGTCACTCAATCTCAGTTAGGTGACCTTGGGCAAGTCACTTGATTGCTACCTGCCTCAGTTTCCTCCACTGTGAAATGGAGATAATAAAGGTATCTATCGTTCAGGGTTGTTGTGCTTTACAAACCCCAAAGTGATCTTTAAATATTATTATTGTCATAAGTTGAGAAGACTTAAGTTTAGACAATAAATGACTACAATTGACAATAGAAATAATAAAATAACTTAATGAAATTTGCCAAAAACTATACTCTGTGGATTTGCATGAACTGATGCTGAGTGAGATGAGCAGAACCAGAAAGACACTGTACACTCTAATGGCAACATGGGGGCAATGACCAATGTTGATGGACTCCAACTCCTTCCATCAGTGCAACAATCAGGGACAATTTTAGGCTGTCTGTGATGGAGAATACCATCTGTATGCAGAGAAAGAACTGTGGAGTTTGAACAAAGACCAAGTACTATTACCTTAAATTTAGAAAAAAAAACTGATATCTTATTGTCTGATATTGCTATCTCTAATATTTTATGTTTCTTCCTTAAGGATATGATTTCTCTTTCATCACACTCAATTTGGATCAATGTATACCATGGAAACAATGTAAAGATTGACAAATTGCCTTCTGTGGGGGGTGGGGGGAGGGAAGTAAGATTAGGGGGAAAAATTGTAAAACTCAAAATAGATAAAATCTTTAATAAAAAAAAAGAAATAGAAAAGGGGGCAGCTAGGTGACACAGTGAATAGAGTACTGGCCCTGGAGTCAGGAGGACCTGAATTCAAATCCAGCCTGAGACACCAAATAATTGCCTAGTTGTGTGACCTTGGGCAAGTCACTTAACCCCATTGCCTTAAATGAAAAATAAAAAAAATTTAAAAAAGAAAAAACTATACCCTGTGTAGGCAGGAAGACCCGAGTTCAAATCTGGTTTCAGATTGCCAAGAAAACCTCATGTACAATATGGACAAGATATCATCCACAGTTTTACAAAGAGTTGAACACATTTGAACAACTGAACAATAACAACTTCCCTGGGAAAAGATATTAATAGTGTCATGAATTGATGAACATATCATTAATTTCTTCCATCTCTACTTTTGGTAGTGGTTTTAATATAGGCCATCTATTGACAGTTATTTCCTTTCCCCCTTCTTCTATTTTCCTTTTCTCCTTCCTTTCCTTCCCTTTCCCTTCCTTCTTTTCTCCCTTTTCACCCTTCTTTTTTCTTCCTTTCCTTTCCTCTTTTATCTTTTTTCTTTGCCCTTTCCACTTCTCTTTCTTTCCCTTTTCCTTCTTCCCTCCTTCCCCTTTCCTTTAATTTCCCCCCCTTCCCCTTTAAATTTTATTTATTTGTATATGGAATTTATTTGTGTGGAAGGAAATTGGGAATTTTGTGAGTCTTTCTGTTCTCTGTAATTCTGTAGGATTAAGAAATAGCCTTTTCTTGTTCTATTTCCTAACTCTGGAGAAAAACCCTAGTTTAGGAGTCAAAATTATGGAAACAGAAATGCTTGGAGTTCTCTTTGCTACTATTTTAAGATGCTTGTATAGAAGAGAAGAACATATTTCTCCATAGTCCTGCCTACTTGGTTGCTGTATGCTTCACTTTGGATGTCTCATCCAGTGGCCAGTGAAATAGAAGTAGGGGCTGCAAATCAAATAGAATGCTATCTGAGTGGGAGGCACAAAAGGAGTTTGGAGACTGTGGCGACGGCAGCATTAGAAAAAAAAAAATTGTCGCAACTCCATCAGCTGTTTTTCTGCCTGGAATTTCCCCTGGGACACTGTCTTGATATTTATAATAAGATAAAGAGCTGCCCTTAGGACTAGATCTTTCTTATACCAGAAACTTATGTGACATTTATATAACCCCCTGAATTCCTAACCCTTGCAAAAGAGTAGTTTTATAAGATAAGTAAAAGAAATGCTTAAAGGATCATTTGTTTTATTTAAATTATTCTTTAAACTTAGTAAAGTATCTTGTGAATTCCTGACTGGCAGCTTTCTGGTACTTTCATTTTTCTCTCCCATTTCAGAAAGTCCTTTTTGCACTGTGCGCCCTGAACGCCCTGACCACGACAGTGTGCTTGGTGGCAGCTGCCCTGCGTTACTTACAGATATTTGCTACCCGAAGACCCTGCATAGTAAGTGAGTGCAAGGTGCCTTTGACAGTTCATACTCAGGCTTCCTTGCATAATTCACCAGTATGTTTGGTGTTACTGAAGGTTATTGGCTAAGCTTGATGTTGTTTGATTAGGATGAATCCCAGATTTCTACAGAAGAAATAGAAGGACATGGACGCATTCCAGACCTGGATGATTTTGTACCACCTGTGCCACCACCCTCATATTTTGCTACATTCTATTCCTGCACACCCCGTATGAACCGCAGGTACTCCCTAAATTCCTTGAAGTTTTATTTTTAGGAATGTTACTACCCCAATTTTAAGAAGGAAAAAATGAAAAAATGTAATGCAGGGAATAATAGATAATATGGGAGTCAGAATGACTTAGGTTCATCTAGTCTCTGATGTATTTTGGCTAGGTGACCCTGGGTAACTCTCAAAGACCATGATTTGTTATGCAGTTGGTAATGCACATTGACAGAGGGTGTTTCCTCACCAGAAATTCCTCATTCCAATTAAATCAGAAAACCAAAAAAAAAACCCCAAAATTCACCTCTATATTAAGTCTCAAGAGAGAGAGTTATAGATATGGAGTTGGAATTTGCTTCCTTCCCCCTCTCCTACACCCCTCCCTTACCCCAGCCAATAAATCAGAGGAAAGGTAACAACTGTACTCCAATTTTAACCTGAGGATATAATTATGCAACATCTCACTGTGTTCCAAGGGAAACCTGGCGCCATATGAGGGAAAAGCTGTCATTTGTTGTGAGTAAGAGCTTGGTTGCCCTGTAAGGACTCCTAATTAAGTTGCCTGCAAACTCTATTTTACCATCAGAAGCCACACATATATTTCTTTTTTTTTTTAGTTTTTTTTTTTGCAAGGCAAATGGGGTTAAGTGGCTTGCCCAAGGCCACACAGCTAGGTAATTATTAAGTGTCTGAGACTAGATTTGAACTCAGGTACTACTGACTCCAAGGCCTGTGCTTTATCCACTGCGCCACCTAGCCGCCCCCATATATTTCTTTAAAAAAAAAAGAAAGAAAAAGAAGCAGTTTCTTAATTGCAGCTTCCTGAAAAACATCTCTTAAACATGCCAATACAGACACTATTGGCCCAGTGATATACAACACACATTGTAAAGCCTAGAAGTTTCTGCCCTCAGCCCTGAGGCAGCAAAAGGACCTGATTTCTGGGAGGATCCTGACAGGACTTTTACAAAGATTAACTGGACCATTCATTCACTATGCCTATAAACTATGAACTATGCTTGTTTCAATTCTTAAAGAATTCCTGAATTGTCCCTAGATCATGTTGGACAGATAGTGTGGAGTTTTACACTATTAGTCTAAAGAGGGTTAGATTATAGGGTCTATTTACATATTGTTTCAATCACTACAACAGCTATAGAAATTTGTTTTTGGTATTAGTGTTAGATGGTGGGGGAGGGTCTCTAAATCTGACTCTAAATCTAGATTTACCTATTCTCAGAAGCATGACTAAGGTGGGGCCATTGGAACTTTACTTCAGAGTGGAAAATTTAGAGTGTATCATTTGCACCATTCAGAGGTACAATTCCAGCCTCTGGCAACTCTACCTCAGTTCCACCACTGCTATCTTCCCCTTTTATTCATAAAGCTAGTTGCTTAATAGCAAATAAACTTTTCTGATGTCCAAAGGAACTCTGGAGAAACTTCACCCTAACTACTTATTTTGCCTCAGGAGCAAAAAATGCTTCTTATGGTTCTACCTTTCCTTACTTTGGGCAATTGTTTTTGAGGTTGAAATGTATTCTAAATACATTTCTATCCTGGTCTTATGCCCTCCTGTGGTCTGCTGAGCCTATGTGTGACTGGGGGAGAAGGGAAAGGAGCACTCACTTTATCATGTGTAACAAGACAAAAATAAAACAGGAAACATCATGTCAGGGAGCAACTGCTCAACAAGGATTTATGCCTTATTAGCATGGTATTCTGACCAATGGTTATAAAGACTAGTAAAGACTGGATTTATCTGCTTCTCCAAGAATGGCAGAATGAGGGCTTTAATAGGTTCCACAGCACTCTGGAAAATAAATATGTTCTATATGTTTGGGATGCCCCACTTTCCTCCTCCCTC
The DNA here is from genome assembly GCF_037893015.1 of Macrotis lagotis. NCBI lineage: Eukaryota > Metazoa > Chordata > Mammalia > Peramelemorphia > Peramelidae > Macrotis > Macrotis lagotis. The sequence goes on along the minus strand of NC_133666.1, from coordinate 109,362,191 downwards.
TCTCCTTTCCCTGTTGAATGCCCTTTTGTCTGCTCTGGATTTGTGGTTTTGTCAGATTGGGGAACTGCCTGGTATAGAAACTCCATCAGGTTCATATTAGCAACTGTTGGTGACTTATTAGAGTTGTTTGAAGAGGCAGAGAAGTCTAGTGACTTGGTCTGGACTAGTTATACATCTATTATGTGTCAGAGGTGGGACTTGAACCCAGGTCTTCATTAATACTTGCTGTACAGTTGTTTCAATTGTGTCCAACTCTGAGACTCAATTTGGGACTCTTGACAAAGATATTGGAGTGGTTGGCCATTTTCTTCTACAGCTTATTTTACAGATGAAGAAACAGGGATCTAGGATTAAGTGACTCACCTAAAGTCTCATAGCTGGTGAGGGTCTGAGGTCACATTTGAACTCTGATCTTCCTGACTCCAGGCCCAGTGCTCTTTCCACTACACCACCTAGCTGCCCTCTTAAATACCTGCCCATCATTTAAAGTCCAACTCAAATGCTATCTCTTCTAGGAAACCTTTCCTTATTTACTGAAATCTACCTTTGAAAGCCCTTTGCCTCCTTCCATCTCTCATTTAAATTTATACTATTATACTCCTGTTCTGCAGTGAACCCTCCCTTCCCTCACTTGATGATAAATCCTATGAGAATGGGAAATACGGCTTTTGATCTAAACTTTTCTACCAGAGCAACTAGTATGATGCTCTGCATACAGATGTTGTTGTATTACAATAGGCATTTGTAAATCAACTATATGTTGTTGAAGAGATCATTAAATTCACTTTCTTCCTGTTTACTACTTTGTTAGCCCAATCTGTCCCTATTAGAAAATCATAAATAGCCTTTGGATCTCTCCAAAGCAAGAGGTCATGGCAGCATGCAGAAGAGGTTTGTGAGTTGTTTCATGATTTGTAGCTATGTTCATTAATCATTGCTTGGTGGCCCTAGGAAAAATGCCATCTAGTTAGGATAGGTTTGTTGTTGTGTTTTTTTAATTGTTTAGTGAGCACAGAAGGAAAAAAAGCAAAAGGCAGATTTAATTTCCCACTGTAGCAGAGAGGGGAAAGTGACTCATTTGGGATTAAGATTCATGTCCAGCAATGTGTCATTTAGATTTGACCTAACCCTTCCCTCCTCCTTTTTCTCCTCCCTTTCCTTTCCTACTTCTTGAATAGAGTTCTTGTCAGGCTGTTTGTTCCCGTTTGGAAGATCAGGTTGGGTTCTTGGGCTGTCCTCCTGAAACCTAAGACTACACTTGATCAGATGTGAGTTAGAGAAAGTAAAACTAAGCTTATCCTCAAGTGTTCCAATCATTCAAAACAGCACAAGGGCATTTGAAAATAGGACACAGTTGTGAGGAAGGAATCACTGCCAGATAGAAAACATATGCCAAGATCAAGATACCCAGAGAAGCATATAAATCTAGGGGAGAAGTCATGCTTCTGAGACTAGGTAAATTTAGATTTAGAGTCAGATTTAGACCTGGTGGGGAGTGCTCCTTCCCTTTCTCCTCCAGTCACACATAGGCTCAGCAGACCACTGGAGGACATAAGACCATCCTCCCTTCTTGGCAGAAGTAGAGAACTATGGAGGTAAAATATTGCATAGAATGTCACATAAGGTGTTCCCCCCCCCCCTCTTTTTAAAACTTTGTTATAGGAGATAGGAGAAGGGAGAGGAATATATTTGGAAAGAAAGTGATATAAAAACAAATGCAATTAAGATAAAAATGAGGAAAATTGCAAAAAAAATGCATGTAGCTAAATGGTGTTCACCTTAGTGTTAACAGATTGAAACTATTAAAACTTCAAACTGTACTGTGATTTTTTTTTTTGGACAGAGTACTTTGAACCAGAAAGCATTCTCATATTATAATCTGTAAAATTTTTCATCATCACATATACTCCCTACCCAAGATGTTTCTAAACTAGCTAAAGGCTACATTATAAGAATTATCTTTATCAATTCTAAGCATCTATCACCTATTTTCTCTGCTCCTTGGTTTTTTCAGTTGTAAGATGAGAATGTTGAATTAGATGTCCTCTGAATTCCCTTTCAGTGTAGATCTATTTGACTAAATCCCAAAGATCATCTTGTTTTCTATGAAAATTGTGACCGTGTTGACTGCTTTCAGTTCTATTACACATAAAATTACTATTTAGTAAACAAACACAGCACTTAAGTTCCAAATTTATTAAATTTCTACTGTGTGATTGGCTTTGTGCTAGCACTCATGAAAAGGAGAGTGAAACAGTCTTTGACCTCAAAGAACTTAACTTCAACCAGATTATTTGACAGAGAAAAAAATTAGATTAATATATTTATAACTCATTGTAGTAAATCAAAGACATTTCCCATTTCCTTAAGGCTAAAAGATGATTTCCTAAAGATACATTTTCATGGGCTTATTTCTTACTGGGAGGGTTCTCCTCCTAAAGAATCATGGAATCTGCATAAACAAATCAATCATACTTCAGTCATCTCTCAAGCACCTACAAATGAATGAACCATTTTGTCAGTTATGTGCAATAGTTTGCATGGGTCCTGTGCTGTCAGCCATAGGTAGGGACAAATCAAGACAAGGAATTTATCAGGAGTCCAGGTAGCAAGAGAGGACTGAGCATTTCTCTGAAATCACATCAAGATATAAATGTGGGGGCATTTTCTGTTTCTTATATGCCCCTTCTCTGTTCATCAATACATGCATTGTGACTTATGGAAAAGAACACCAGACTTAGGACCAGAAGACATGAAACTACATAGTTGTATGAACCAAGGCAACTCATTTAACCTGAATCTCAATTTCTTCATCTTTAAAATGTGAATGATAATATTTGTACTATTCTCTTGTAATGAAAGCAGCACCTAGGTGACTGAGGAAATAGAGTGCTGAACCCGGAGTCAGAAAAACTTCTCTTCTTGAGTTCAACTCTGGCTTCAGACATTTACTGGATGACCCTGAGCAAGTCACTTAATCCTGTTTGCCTCATCTGTAAAATGAGCTGGAGAAGGAAAGGCAAACTACTTTAGTATCTTTGCTAAGAATATCCTAAATAGCCTCACAAAGGGTCAACACAAATGAAATGATTGAACAACAGTCCAAGAAACATATAGCACTGTATTGTTATGGAAAGAGTGCTGGGTTTTTATCCCAGCTCTAACCCTTGGTAGTTGTGTGACTAGTGGCAATTCATTTAACCCTTTTTGAATCTCATTTTCTTCATAAAATACTTGCATTACTTACTTCATAGTGAAGACACTTTGTAAATCTTGAAGGACTCCATAAATTAATTTATTATTATTCAATAGCATGGTTAGTTGGCAGTTGACCTGATTTATAAAAGACAGTGTATTTTTATATCTTTTCCTTATTAGCCTCATCCCTAAGTCTCAATCAATCAGTTTTCTAAAGGCTAACATGGCATAGTAAAAGCCAAATTTAACTAGTTTAACTACCTTAACCATCTTTATTGTGGGTATTTTAAGGAGTCTAGAATTTCTTACAATTTTTAAAGGTTGTAGAAAAAAGACACTTCCATTCTTTGATCCTCCCTTTCCAGAATTTCAAGTTAGTGGGAAGCACCTCATAAAGAGGAAGGACTTAAGAGCTGCACTTAAGAGTTGACTTTTGGTGCCCTCTGTAAAAATAATAAGGTTTTTCCTGAAATTATTTTAAAAAGTCATCAAAAGTTCATATCATGGACAATCTTTAAAAAATTCTCTGCAAGCTAGTTGGCCCAGTGAATAGAAGAGTTGGAGTCAGGAGATCTGAGTTCAAATTCAGCCTCAGATATTTACTTACTGTGTGACCCTAGGCAAGTCATTAAATTTTGACCTGCCTCAATTTCTTCATCTGAAAAATGGGTTATATCACACCCTCCCTAGGGTATTATGAAAATAAAGTAAGATAATACTTCTAATGCACTTTATAAACCTTAAATATAGATATTCCAAAAACTTAGTGCAGTTTAAAATTTATTAAAAGTTAAATGTGCACTAAGACTTTGGGGACATTCTGTATAAATGATTTTTATTATTTGTGAAGATATCTCTGTCATGTTCCACTAAAAAAGAAAACTTGATAATCTGACTGCCACTGCTTCAAATTTAATTCCTTCATCTGTACATATTTGCATTCAATTTTAGCTCTTCATAGGAGATTTCATGAGTATTATCTAAATATACATAAAGCTATAATGTACCCACTGCCTCTCACAAGGGAAAAGTCACTACAGGAGAAGGCCAGAATCATTATTAATAATAACAACAATAATCATAGCAGCAGATAAACAGATATTTACCCAGTGTTTGCAAAGTGCTTTATATACCTTAACTTACGCGATCCTGGCGAAGAATTTTTTGAAACATTCATGCTATTATTATTCTCATTTTAAGAGATATTAAATGATTTGTCTAAAGTCATGTAAGTAGATAGTAAGTGACAAAGTCAGAATCCTCAGATTCAAGTTCTATTACATCTTTTCCCTATTTATCTCTTCCCCCTCCCCCCATGAATAAATTTTCTAAAGTCTATCATGGCATAGTAAAAGCTAGATTTAACTAGTAGTTGTTAAACTATCTGTATTGTTGTTGTTTTAAAGGGTCTAGAATTTCTTACTTTCTGTCTTTCTCTGTAGGTCAAAATTAGAATTTTTGGAAATTGTTTACTGAAAACTATAATTTGACTGGAGGGATATTTCTAGTGAAAAATTGAAGCAGTGTCATCAATCAATTCTATTGAATTTCTTATGACAAGCACATAAGGGAGAAAAACTGAAGTCCTTGTTTCCCCTAGCATTAACCTATCATATGATATCAATTTGTGGGGCCCTCAGGGAAAAGTACATAGTGATTTCTCTATAAATGTATTAATCACCCTGCAGTGAATGACATCACTAAGATCCTCCCAATCTGTCTCCTCTTTGTTAACTGTGTTTTGGAAAGAAATTATCACTTAAGAATGTGTCTTTTTATTGGGCTCCTTTTGTCTTACGATCCATGATATATAGGATATGACAATTTAGGTTACCTTTAAAATTATTAATGCCTTTTTGTTTTCTTATCTCTCACTCATTTCCACATATATACCTCACTTTCTCCTATCTAGAAAGACATTCTTTTTAACTATATTTTGCAATTACATGTGAAAATAATTTTTAATATTCCTTTTTAAAATGAACTTTTCATTTTATTTTAATAAAAGTTTCAGATTTTGTCCCTTCCTCTCTTAACTACCCCCTCCTTAGTATGGTAAGAAATTTAATATAGATCATATATGTGTAATCATGTAAAACCTATTTCCATATTCATCATAACAAAGTTTTAAAAAAATTAAAAATAGCATTTCAGCAAACCAACAGCAACATATGCAGTATTCTCCCTCTTGCAAAAAAAGGAACAGTGGTATATCTACTCAACTCTTCCTGGGTCAAAACTGGATCAATGTAATTAATTGCTCATCATTCAATTTCATTTTATTGTTCTATTCATTTACATGAACACAATATCGTCACAATGTCATATGTCATTGTGTATATTGTTTCCTGTTTCAATTTATTTCACTCTTCTTAGTTTATCTAAGTCTTTTCTTGTTTCTCTTGATTTTTCATGTCTTCATTTCTTATTGTTCATATTCTATCACATTCACCTACTACAGTTTGTTTAGCCCATTGCCAAACTGGTGCACAGTTTATTTCTAGTTCTTTGCTTTAAGAAAAGGATTGCTTTGAAAATATTTTGTTTCCTATTGAATTGGTATATATTTCTAACTGTGGAGTATCTGGGTCAAAGAGTATAGACATTCTCATCACTTTGTTAGCATAATTCCAAATTAAGTTCCAAAATGATTGGACCAGTCCACATTGCAACCAATAATGTACTAATGGATTTGTCTTTCTGCATCCTATCTTTTGTTTTCTTTTCTAATACCAGGCATGAATGTTTTGATTTATAACATCTTACTATTAATTATTTGGAGTAGCCTTTTATAAGGTTATTAATAGTTTGCGATTCTTCTTTTGAGAATTCTTTGGTCATATATCCTTTGACCAATTACCTATATAACCCCAATTTTCTGTATAGGGGAAGTATGGTTTGGGAGGGGTTAAATGATCTTCCTCAAACTCTTGTCCGATGTTCTCTTTACAAAACAGTAATAATAACAACTTGAGAGAAGAATGGTGTGATAGTCACTCTCTGTGGAGTTAGGAGGGCTTGGGTTCAAGCCTTGCTTCTGACTTCTATTAGCTCTGTATTCTCAAGAAAGTAATCTAACCTCCCAGTGCAACCAGGCTACCCTTAAGACCATGTAGACAAGTTAGTGTTCTGCATTGATAATGGGAGTTTCCATGTGGATTAAATCACAGGTCCAGACCTTTACCCTAAATCTCACCTTTGTCATACTCTACAATTTCCTTTTTTCACTACACCCCTGGTAAGTAGAATGCGAAATGTTCTAATCCCTATTTTACAACAGAGGAAACAAATTCAGATGGGTGTGATGCCCAAGGTCATGAATCGATTATATGTCCTGGGCACCATCCCTTATGTTATTCTGCTTTTTAATCAATCAATCATTGATCAAACAATCAAATGTTTGTGAATTGAATAGAATATGTTGACTGATACCAAGATGTTTTTTTATAGGATGGTGGGCTCTGATGTTATTCCACTTCCACACATTTATGGAGCTCGGATTAAAGGTGTAGAAGTTTTCTGTCCTCTGGACCCACCCCCTCCTTATGAAGCTGTTGTGAGTCAAATCAATCAGCAACAGGTAATAACTTTTCTTACCCAGGACATTTGAGATCCTATTAAAAATAATTTGGGGGTGGCTAGGTGGTGCAGTGGATAAAGCACCAGCCTTGGAGTCAGGAGTACTTGGGTTCAAATCCGATCTCAGACACTTAATAATTACCTAGCTGTGTGGCCTTGGGCAAGCCACTTAATCCCATTTGCCTTGCAAAACTAAAACCTAAAAAAAAAGAATAATTTGTTTTATTGTCTCACTAAAACAAATAAAATGAGGCATAGATAATATAGAAAATCTTAAACTACAAAATTTATTTTTTTTAAAAAGAAGAAAATATAAACCATAGTAGTAACAATTTGCTCAGTCTTCTTTTAATCTAAAAAAAATGACTCCAAGGATGCTATCTTATTTTCTACTCTAGGGTTAGAAGACACTTGAGTCCAAGTTACCAGGTCTTTTCAAGTATTTATTGTGTCATATAGACTTACTTTATCATTTAAAAACACAATTGATATCTTTTATTTTTATATCCCCTTCATTATTGATTATATCCTTCTTTCTCTCCACTCCTTCTTGAGCCATCCATCATTGTAACAAAGAAAGGAAAAAAAAGCAATTCCACAAAATCAATCAACACACCAAATTCTGAGAGCATACATGTCCCCTACCCCTCTTCTAAAAAGAGAAATACATTTGATTATCTCTTCTTCCAATCTTTTTAAAAATTTATTTTTTAAGGCAGTGGGGTTAAGTGACTTGCCCAAGGTCACATAACTAGGCAATTATTAAGTATCTGAAGCTGTCTCAGGTCCTTCTGACTCCAGGGCCACCCAGCTGCCCCCAATCTTTTTTTTTCGGCCCTTTGTGTAAGATTTTGTTGCTGTTACTTTTTCCCCTGTATAGCCCTAACATGCATTTATCCTCTGAGTCTTATTTCTTCACCCTGCACCACTTTACATGTCCTCACTTATTTATTTTTCATATTTGTCATTCTTTTTTTGACAGTCTATAAAAAAAGAAATTTTTTGTTTTATTTTTGTTTTATAAATTTATTTAGAATTTTACAATTTTCCTCCTAATCTCACTTTCCTTCCCCCACCCCCCACAGAAGGCAGTCTGTTAGTCTTTCATGGTATACTTTAATCTAAGTTGAATGTTATGAGAGAGAAAAAATATCTTAAGGAAGAAAAATAAAGTATAAGAGATAGCAAAATTACATAAGATAAACTTTTTTTTAAAAATTAAAAGTAATAGTCCTTGGTATTTGTTCAAACTCCACAATTCTTTCTCTGGAAACAGATGGTATTCTCCATCGCAGATACCCCCAAATTGTGCCTGATTGTTGCACTGATGGAATGAGGAAATCCATCAAGGTTGATCATCACCCCCATGTTGCTGTTAAGGTGTACAGTGTTTTTCTGATTCTGCTCATCTCTCTCAGCAATAGTTCATGCAAATCCCTCCAGGCTTCCCTGAGTTCCCATCCCTCCTGGTTTTCTAATAGAACAATAGTGTTCTATGATATACATATACCAGTTTGCTAAGCCATTCCTCAATTGAAGGACATTCACTTAATTTCCAATTCTTTGCCACCACAAACAGGGCTGCTAATGAGTCTTTTTGTACAAGTAATGTTTTTACCCTTTTTCCTCATCTCTTCAGGGTATAGACCCAGTAGTGGTATCGCTGGATCAAAGTATATGCACATTTTTGTTGCCCTTTGGGAGTAATTCCAAATTGCTCTCCAGAAGGGTTGGATGAGTTCACAGCTCCACCAACAATGTATTACTGTCCCAGATTTCCCACATCCCTTCCAATATTGTTCAGTGTCCTTTCTGGTCATCTTGGCCAGTCTGAGAGATGTGAGGTGGTCCCTCAGAGATGCTTTAATTTGCATTTCTCTAATAAGTAGTGATTTAGAGCAATTTTTCATATGGCTGTGGATTGCTTTGATTTCCTCATCTGTAAATTGCCTTTGCATATTCTTTGACCATTTGTCATTTGGGGAATGGCTTGGTTTTTTTTTTTAATTTGACTTAGTTCTTGGTATATTTTAGAAATGAGTCCTTTGTCAGAAATACTAGTTGTAAAAATTGTTTCCCAATTTACTATAATTCTTTTGATCTTGGTTACAGTGATTTTTGTCTGTGCCAAAGCTTTTTAATTTAATATAATCAAACATTTATTACTCTTATGATAATATCCCATTCCATCAGTACAACAAATTATTCAGACATTCTACAATCATTGGCCATATAGGTAGTTTCTAGGTCTAATATTAAGGATAAAAACCACTAAACCACTTTGGATATTTTTGGTACAGATGAGTAAAATGATTTATGCACAGATGATTTATAATAGTAAAAAAGATAACCTTTATACAAAACCATTGAGTGTAATTTACTTTACAGAAAAAGGTTGTTCTGTATTGTTTTCCTCTTAAAAAGAAAGGCTAAAACAGAAACTAGTTTTTGAACAAAAACAAATGATACTGTTTTGTGTGATAGGGGACTTCATTCCAAATTCCAGAGGCATCTGAAGCTGTGGCAGGCCCATTGGACCCAGGCAGTGCACAGGTGTCTCAAGGTAACAAATTTAATAATATATAATCTTGCCAAACCAGTGAAAATTGTTGGTCATTTCAGATGAATGAAACATCTCATTGCAGCTATCAATATAGATCTGTAACATCAAAACATATTGTTTTGTCAGTATGAGTTTTTAATTCTTGAAGCACATTTTTAAAACTATAGGCAGTGCTGTATCCACTGATATCTGTACACAAAGAGATAATCCATTGATATGAAATCGTATTGTATTGCACAATTGCACTTAGTATCATTTAAGAATACACTAACTCTACTTCAAAACCCAGGGTTTAATTTGGCATTCCTCAGCCTTCCACTTCTCCCCCATGCTGTAGTACTGTTTTTACCTCTTAAAGATAAGATGAATCTTTTTGGAAGCCTCTCCATTCCTGCAGAGTGGATAACTATGAGGTCACCTGTATCATTTATAAACTGGGACCAGGGTCATGTTGCCTTAATACAAAGTGAATTCAGTTTTTCAGTAGTACAGAAAATACAGGGCTTGGTTTACATTTATCCTTGTAAGTTAAAGGTGCATTATTACAGCTTGCCCTCTTTGGGGAGGTTTTAAATGGCTCAGAAAATTGTCCACCAAGACTAAATTGCAAATGGTAATGAATAATGGATCAAGCTATAGCTATTTCAGATGATGGTAATTTTTCAGTAATGCCATTTGGAACTGGTTTCTTTTCTTTTGCTCATTTTCCATCTTGAGCAGAAACATAGAAAAAGGTCAGATTTCCTCAATGTACTTGTATTTCACAATGTTGTTGTTTTCCTTTCTCAAACCACAGTGAAGGACTTCAACTTTTTCAATTTTATTTTCTTCAACAAAAGCCAGACTAACCCAATGTAATTTTTGGACCATTTAGCTGCCATTTGTTTTTTAACTAGGCTGATTGGGATTTCTTCACAGCTTGTACTTAACCCTCTGGGTTATGCAGAATAAAGACTTCTGCTTTCTTGGTGTGCATTTTGGCTTCTAGCCTGTGGAGGGGAAGGCTATATCAGGTGTTATTTTGTTATGTTCCTACCAACAAAATATCAGAAATTGTCTAGCAGTTGTAAACTTTGTCATATAACATCAGTATTTTGCACTTGGGGAGATTTTCAGCACTAGTTTTTTTTAAATAGCTTTCAAGTGGCTGATTTGTTTTTGTTTTAAAATCAAGAGTTCCTTTTAAGATTGTCATTGAAAGAAAGCTTCTAAATTATGACAAATTGATATTTCTAAAGCGTGGGTCTGAGCATGTTACTCCCTATTCAATAACTCTAGCGGCTTCCTATTACCTCTAGGATCAAAGTCTTCTCTTTGACACTGAAAGCTCTTTGGCTGTAGCCAAACTTTCCAAAGGTTATTATATATTATTACTTTTTATCACATCTGATATCCCATCTCTCATTTCCATGCCTTATGTGTAAATTGTATTTCTTTCTCATCTTTACTTCCTAGATCCCAACTAAAATATCACCTTTTTTCCTGATTCCTCTAGGTTCTCCTTCCCCTTACTTTTGTTTATTTGTTTATACTTATATGTGTATATCTTATTTCCTTCTGAAAACTACTTGAAAATAGGAATTGTTTCATATACTTAGCACATAGCCTACAAAGTTCCCCCATACATGGGTTCTTAATAAATGTTTACTTCCTTGATTGATTGATTGATATTACTCACCAATAGAAAGTACATTTAGTTTGTTATTTTTAGGCCCTACTGGCCTGAATTGTGAAATAATATGATTGATCATAATTAATTTATGTTCCTTTTTCAACAAATCAGGTGGAGACACTCCTAATGCCCCTGAGGAAGCGAGCCCATCCCTGACAACTCCTGATTCAAACCTAGCACATCTTCCATCCAATAGGAGAGCCTTGCTGCCCTTGAGAGCAAGATCAAAAAGTGACCCTGTACTGCATCACTTGACAGCTAGAGGTACCAGCATTTTGCTGACTTCTAACTAGAAAATTTTTCATCATTTTCTTAAAGATTCTGTTAACAAGTAATGTAGTCCACACTCTGGTCCCTAATTATAGGTGGTATCTTCATGGAAGTTGTTATGTCTTGGAGAAAAAAAGAGGAACAAGTATATGTTAGGGAAGTACATACTTATATTTTCAAATCCTTTCAAGATTGTTCCCCTCCCTCCCCATTTAAACTCTCTATTGTACTTGATATCAGATAGGTGATATACAGGAGAAGTAGCACTGGTATCTGATTTCTGGATATTTTTAATCCTACTGGGAGGAGTGGTTTTTTTTTTTTGGAAGAAGAAGTTAACAGGGTGTGTCTGCCTTTGTTGGTTATTTTTCCTCTGGCTTATTCACTTTTATTATGTTGAACTTAAATTTACAGATTGGCCCATTTAAAATAAATACCATCAAATGTGATTTACTTTATTTTTATTTTTTCAAACATTAAAATTTTTTATTTAAGGTAATGGGGTTAAGTGACTTGCTCAAGGTCACACAGCTAGGTACTTATTACTTGTCTGAGGCTGGATTTGAACCCAGGTCCTCCTGACACCAGGGCCAGTGTTCTATTCATTGTACCACTTAGCTGCCCCAGGATTTACTTTAAATGGATAGACACACCACCATGCTTATGTTTGCTTGTCTGTAGATATTATTCGAATAAATATAGATTTATCCTGGAGCATGATTCCAGAAAGTGATGTGTGTGTGTGTATTATATATGTATACATATACATACATACATATATATATACACACACACACACACACACATATATAATGTTCTCATATAAAATTCTTCTTCAAGAAAACTTCCTAATATTTCATAAACTTCCCAACTTTTCCGATGGCCTAATTATCTTTTCAGTTTCCTTTAAGTTCTGCTCCATTCTTCTAACATCATCTGTTGTTTGCCACAGTCATAGATTGACCATGTACCTAAGAGAAAACTCCTCTTGTTTCTACAGCTGCCACAGAGTGGGGTTCTCCCACCTCCCCGTGACTGACTGTATCACCTCTGCAACCCCAACAGGCCTCAGCAGCCTGGGCTCTAAGAATCCCAAGACCTGTCTTCACCGTGGGTCTCCTCCACCTTTACTCTAGCAAGTTGAGGACTCGGGCTGACCGCCTGCCGGTTTCAGCTGGAACTTAGTTCTCTCCACAGCATAGTCTTAGAAGATGGACCCTTACTCAATTCCTGCAGTGCTGAAAGTCAGCAGGCAGGAGGGTGGACAGCATATGATTATTTGTTTGGACCTTCTAAGGCAGAAGGTGGCCAGGGCATATTCAAGTGAATGAGCATAGACCCTGACCCTCACATTAAAGTGTTCCAAGCAAAATGTTCTTAGTATCAAGATCGTGACTCTGACTGGGAGACCGAATGACTGTCAACTGGGAGGGGTGGTCTGGGGAGGGGGACGGCTTCTTTTCCTCTGTTTAGAGCTCTGTTTGCCTGAAAAAGGATTTAGGAGGTCTCTGCATCCTTTGCCAAGATCTCATTGCTCCTTCTGTCATAGTTGGAGTATTTTCATTCCTGCCTCTCTGGCTTCCTCTATCCAGGGCTGGCTAAAGGCTGCTGTATACCCTTGTATAGTTAGAGAAATATGATTATATCTCTCTCCTCTTCCCAACACACCTCCTGTCCTTTTGGCCTCATCATGGTCAGAGTTGCTTTACATATCTTTAAAATAACTTCACAAACTTGGAGAAGCCTCGGAAAATGGGAAATTTGGGTGTTCTCGTTAAGTATCCCTATTGACTAGTCAACTCTCAATGTTACTTACTTTCTTTGGATTTAAATTTCTCTGTCTGTAAAATGGAAATAGTGATTTGCCTTCTCCTTGCCTCATAGACATGATATGAGCACAGGTGAAATGAAACAGGAAAAGAAACTCTTGAGAATTTTAGAAAAAAATTAAGTAGCCAAAGAGTACCAGTAGTATTTTCTTACATTATTTCTCTAGCCCTTATAATATTTGTTTAAGCAACATTTTCCTCCATTCCCTATTGTATCATCTTCTTCCATCAGAATAGAAATGTTTTCTCTGTGACTCCTAATTTGCCATCTATTTACAAGTATCACTTGAAAATATTACATATGACCATGTGTTGTCTTTTGTTTCCTGGTTGCTCTTTGTCATTTGGCATAATTTGGATATTGTCTTCTGTAACATGCTAAAACCTTTGGTGACATCCTTGGATTCAAAGACATCCCTGAAACAAACCTTGTGTTGTAGATTTCTTTTCCTCCTTCTGTGAAATGAAAGACAAGATTGGCATGGATGTCAGTATTTTGCCAGGTGATTTTCCATGCTGAGTTAGAGACCTGGGCTGGGGATTCAGATAGTCATATGTTCAAGTGGCATTGGCAGGAGTGCGCTAAGGAGTTTTTCTCTTTGCCTGTAGGACCTGTGCTTAGCTGTGAAGCTGCTACTCAGACTGAAGTGAGACTAGAGCTGACTCCAGTGAACTTGAGAAAGGGCCTTCGATCAAGAGCTGTTCGAGCTAGACCTCGCTCTTTGGTAGATTATAAATCTTACATAGATACTAAGCTACTGGTGGCAAAGTTCCTGGAGCAGTCATCCTGTAGTATGACTCCAGACATTCACGAACTAGTGGAAAACATCAAGTCTGTCCTCAAGTCTGATGAAGAACATATGGAGGAAGCCATCACAAGTGCCAGTTTCCTTGAACAGGTAGTTTTATTGTGCACATCCAGGAGAATAATGAGATCCCATTGTTTCCTTATAGGGTTAAGTTCATTTTAGAGCCATTTTCTCAAGGGAGCAAGGGGGAGATGAAGGACAACTTCCCTTCCAGGAGCACTGCCCTAGATTCACCATTATAGGCTTAAAGATGTACAACTATGCAGCTATGGTGGGAAAGCAAATCAATTAAATACAAAAGGGACAAAATAGAGAATATTTGGAATAAAAGTAAAGGAAGATTAATGAATGAATGAATGAAAAAAAATTTATTGTGATTACTTTATGCTAAACCTTGGAGATTCAAATAAAACCACATAACATGTTCTGTTGAGGGAGATAACACATTATAAGAGAATTCAGTTGGAAGGGGAGTGAATGAAAAGATTCAATGATTCTCAAGGATTCATCTGCAGAGTAAATGGTAAGGCTCAGAGGTCTTTAAGGGGCAAGTCAGATGGCAATGCCTCGGGGTCTGGAAGATAAATAATAAGGTCCATTGCACTATGTGAGAACTTAGACAATAAAAAGATGCCCTTGTGATTACTGAATTTGATGATTCCCTTGAATGGCATGTTTTCTCAGTCCCTTGAAAATGATACAAATGAACATTGTTTGAATTGACAGAAATCTGGGAAAGCAGTTCATCTTCCTCTGAAATTGTCTGCAAGGTAAATGGGTAGAATTTGTCTTAATAAAGTGTTTTTGATTTTTCTAAAGGGCAAATGAATGTATTCTAGCATACCAGATATAAAATGGTACTGACTTTCTTCAAGTTCCAGCTAAAATCCCACTTTCTATAGAATATATTTCCTTATTACAGTTTAATTTTTATTTATTTTATTTTTTATCATTTTTTTGATCACTCTGAATTCTAGTGCCTCTTTTAATAACTTCCAATTTATTCTGTCTAAAGGTTGTTTGTGCATAGTTATTTGTATGTTTTCTTACTCTTTATATTGTGAGAAGAGACCATTATTTTACTTTTCTTTGTATCCCCAGGGTTGGAACATAGTAGGCACTTAAATTTTTATTGTTTTATTGGCAGCAGGATTTTTCAATAGATTATTAAAAAAAGTATCTAGGTTGGATACTTGGGATGGTCCAGCTTCCTTAAATCTAATTGAGTAAAGAGTAGACACAAGAGGGGCAACTAGGTGGCGCAATGGATAAAGCACTGGCCTTGGAGTCAGGAGGACCTGAGTTCAAAGTTGACTCTGAAGTCAACACTTAATAATTACCTAGCTGTGTGATCTTGGTCAAATCACTTTAACTCCATTGCCTTGCAAAAAAAAAATGTAGACACAAGAAGCCTACATCCGTGGCACAAAAATATGGTTCATAGTTGTTGTCACCAACAACAGAGCACCAGGCCATATCGCATGCTATATTATTTTGCTTTCCTACCTTCCTTTCTTTTCTTTTCTTTTTTGAATTGAAAATTTATTTTCTTTTCAATTCACAGAACAAAACAAGTATTTCTATAACATAGTACAATAAAAAAGATGAATGTACATGAAACTGTAGCAAATCTATCATGTACAATTTGCTATAACCTTCAAATATACAACAGACTTATCATGTAAATTTCTTTTTTTCCTTCCTTACGCCTTCCTGCCCTAGCAATGGATAGCATTAGACATAAATAATTATAGAAGTGTATGTTTGTGTGTGGGGGGGGTATAAAATTATTCTATACATACTTCATTTATCAGTTCTTTCTCTGTATGCAGATAGTACTTTTCTTAAAATGTTCCTTCTTTTTCTTCTCCTCTCAGTACCCTAATGCTGCTTTCTCTTTACCTATTCCAAACCCTCCACTATCATGCTTTTCTTTTCCCCTTCACTTTTAATCTAAGAAGAATGTTTCTAAGGTGGGAGAGAAGTTCTTTCCTCCATCTTATAAAAAAATGAAAGAAATAAACCTACCCAAATAATAAGATTTTTGAAAACCTAGTCATAGGATCAAAGCTGTAGAGCCAGAGAGGTCCTCAAAGACCATCTACTCCAACTCCCCCATTTTACAGATGAGGAAACTGAGGACCAGAAATTATATAAATTGCTCAAGATTATCAAGGTAGGAGGTAGCAAAATCAAGTTTTGAACCCAGTACCATGAACTTCAAGTCCAGTCCCTCTTTTAAATAGATAAGAACTCTTTCTTGAGTTGATCTTTTCCTTTTTTCTTCTTTTTTCCCCCACAGATAATGACTCCTGCTCAGCCAAGTACATCCAGGGCACAAATATTGCCATATAGAAGACACCCTGGGCTTCTTCATCTGGAGAGTTGTGGAGATCTGAGCACTTTCACTTCAGCAAAAAGTTGGAGAGTGGAGAGAAGGGTCCCAAGAACAGACCCAGAAAGACCACACAGCCTGATTGGAGTTGTAAGAGAAACTGTGCTCTGAGCTAGCCCTAGTGGGTCTCTTGTGGTCAGAGCTCCTTTGAAAAGCCATTGACCTGGGAAAGAAAATCATGATTGGAAAGTCCTGTCTCATCTTGTAGCATGTGTCTATGCACTCTGTTTTGTTGTTTAAGGCTGATTTAGGAGAAAAGCTTTGGCTGTAGTAGTCTATGTTGTACCATGTTATACCTTAGCAATTTGAGATTTACACCATAGGGAATGTTTATTTCCTCAATTACTGACTTCACCACCAAGGACATTCAGGGGGCAATGATTATATTATTGCAGACCTATTGACTCTTTGGATGCATTGCTATAATTTGTGAGTTCAGTTCATCTCCTCTTCCCTGGGCATTCCATATGGTTTTTGAGTGTTCTAGGTCTTGGTGGGGATAGTATGTGGGGGTAGCGATGCCTTAGCCACCCCTATGTCTGTCCTGTAGAAGGACATAATCTGTTTGGAGGCTATTTATAGCTTCCTGTGGCCTCTTGCTGCTCAGTGAGAATGTGAGTTGGCATATAAGCAGGATGATCAAATAGCCTTGTTGTTATTGAGATGTTAAAGCCTAAGTTTAGGGCAACTCTCAAAGCACTTTCTTTAGGGAAAATAGGAAGCACTTTTGATAGCCGGCAAATTTTTAGCTAAGTATTTTGGAGGAGTGATCATTAGTTCAATTTATTCACACTTTTAAGACTAGAGGCAGTAACTCCAGAATTAAGAATAAAATCATTCACTTTTTACATCTGGTGTGAGTGTGTTAGATCTGTTCACTGTTCATGGCATTGGCCCCATTCTCTATGGGGGTACAAAACTAGCAAAGAAGTGGCAAAAAGCTGAAGTCTCCTGCTTCCTGGGCATCAGAGTATAGAGACAAGGACTGGAGGATGATGTGGTCAATAGAAAACTGACTTTGGATCCAGGAAGTCCTACATTGCAATACTACCACTGATACTTACATGGTTGGGTGACCCTGGGCAAGTCACTCAACCTCTCACTTCTCAAGGCAGGTATTAAAATAGAAGTTGTAGAAGAAGGCACTGACTTCCCTCTGCCAATGAATTCACAGATTGACATAGGCCCCATAAAATACTGGAGCTAGATTATCTAGGTTTTGTGAGCAGTCCGATGTGTCCTATGGATACTTCTCAAAATAATATATTTAAAAATAAAATATGGTAAAAAAGGAAGATGCAATACAGTAATAAGAGGGGCACAAAGGAAACCAATTTTATTGAGAAAGTTATCAAAAAAATTTTTTTAAGTACCCCAAATGAAAAAAATCTCCTTATTTAGCCCAACCTCTTCATTTTACTAATGAACAAATTAGGGTTAAGGGAGATTGTGACTTGCCCAAGGTCATACAGCTACTTAATGGAAGAGAAGGGACTAAAACATAGATGCCTCAGGGGCGGCTAGGTGGTGCAGTGGATAGAGCACCGGCCCTGGAGTCAGGACTACCTGAGTTCAAATCCAGCCTCAGACACTTAATAATTACCTAGCTGTGTGGCCTTGGGCAAGCCACTTAACCCCATTGCCTTGCAAAAAATCTAAAAAAACAAACAAACATAGATACCTTCCCCCAATTCTCAGTTATTCTCTTGCCTCTTTGTAGATGGAGTAGGGGAGGATTCTTTTTTTTTTTTAATGGGAAACTTCTCTTTTATGATCTGGATTTATGTTTAAAAAATGTCAGTTTGAGAGAATTCAATTTTTTTTAAATGTTAAAAATTGTCTTTACACAAAAAGGAAATTAAAATATTATTAAAGATCTTGTTTTTCTACAACAGAAAATTAAAGAAAAAGTCAGGTTTTACTTACAGTTTTTTTTTTAGGTTTTTGCAAGGCAAATGGGATTAAGTAGCTTGCCCAAAGGCCACACAGCTAGGTAATTATTAAGTGTCTGAGACTGGATTTGAACCCAGGTACTCCTGACTCCAAGGCGGGTGCTCTATCCACTGCACCACCTAGCTGCCCCTACTTACAGTTTTTTTACTTACCTGGAATTGTTTTTAAATAATCCCCTGAGAAAATCAAAGCATGAGTCCTGATTCATTTACTGTGACTCTATAACTTTGGGCTAATTATTAACTTCTCTGAATGTCAGTTCTCTTACTGTAAAATGGGGAAAACAATATTGCACTGCCTAATATACCCAGGTTGTTCTCAGATTCCTTCTAACTTTAGATTTATGATCTTGTTCAGTTGTTTTCTGTCATATCTGACTCTCTGTGACCCTGTGCAGGGAATTTAAACCCTAACCCAAAATGACTACTCGGAGTCCTCTAAAAGTGGCAACAAAGAGTTAAAATTTAATTCGGTTCTTTCAAGAAGCAGGGCAGTTCCTAACTATGAGAGAGCAGGAAAAGCCGAATTACAGAAGCTGAAGCAGGGTTAAAAAAAACCACAAAAACTTCAACCCATTCCCCCTCTTCTTTTCTGCCGACCCTTACAGTAATTGGTCAAAATTGATGGTCCGAAGAGAAAGGAGGTGTACCTAAGGTTTCCCAGGAGGGTCTGGCTTTGTTTACATCTTATAAGGTTAGGGGGACGTAATTTTTCTAGCTGGAGATCTGGGTTCTCAAGCTCACCTGATTCTTGAGAAAAAGAAATTGAGGTCTATGGCTTAGACTTAATTTAGCACTATATTTCTGAAAAGTCAGCATTTTTGCCCCCACAACCCTATTTGAGATTTTCTCAGATAGTATACAGGAACATTTTGCCATTTTCTTCTCCAGCTTATTTGTAAGTGTCTGAAGTTAGATTTGAGTTCAGGAAGATAAGTCTTTCAGACTCCAGGTCCAGTGTGCTAATCCATTGTGCCATTTAGCTGTTTCACCTGCTCCCCCAACCATCAAATCTAGACTCTTATGATTCTATAAATATATATAAAATGTCTCTTTTCCAAGAGCATACAGAATGTTAATCAAAATGTATTTATTAAGTACTTTCTTTATATCAGAAATGGGTAGCTAGGTGGGTAACTAATGGGTAGCTCTGACACTGATTATCTGCGTGACCCTGGGCAAGTCATTTCACCCTATTAACTCATTTCCTACTCTGTAAAATGAGCTGAAGCAGGAAATGTCAAACCATTCCATTATCTTTACCAAGAAAATCTCAAATGAGGTCACAAAGAAATCGACATGTCTAAAAATTGACTGAACAACAAAAATATGCCAGAACTGTACTAATGTCTGGGGATTAAAAAAGAAAGAAAAAAAAAAGAAATGGTCTCAAAGGGCTCATTCTAATGAGGGAGACATGAAAATAACAATGCACATAGAAGATACATACAGTGTAAATGGAAGTCTCCTTTAGAGGGTGGCATTTGAATGAGACTTGGAGGAGGCTGGGGGGGACATAGGTGTCAGAGAGGAATGGGAAACCATTCCAGGGGAATGGCCAGGGTAAATACTGTACACAGTCAGGAGATGGGGATTATGAGTGAGGAACAGCAAGTAGACCAGTATAATGATATCATAGAGGGTGGAGGGGAAGATAAGTTAATTTTGTCAAGGGTTTTAAATTCCAAATGATTTTAAAATTTTGATCCTGGAGGAAATAGCAAGCCAATGGATTTTATTGAGTAAGAGGACAGGGTGATATGATCAGGAAGAGTTTCTGAGTATAAACCACCAAGGGGAAGCATTTTATAGCAAACTCTTCATTATGTCTGGAAATTAGGGAGTGGTTTCTCTCAGAGGGTGGATATTTGTCACAGTGCCATTTAGTGCCTTCTTCTGAGGGCATATTGTGCCATCTAAGTAATATTGCTCATTTTATCTGCAGTTGAAAAGAGTCCTCACATATAAGGACTTGATTATGAGCTAAGGGCTAAAATTAGCAATAACTTGTGGGAGAGAGAAAAAAAAAGAGGCTGGGACAGAAACGAAGAAGAGGAGAAAGAAGAAAAGGGTTGTTTAAAGGTCTCTCAATCTGAAATTTTTCCATCCTCTTCTAAAGAATTTGCTCAAATTCTGACAGACTATTATTATTATTATTATTATTTGTTAGGGAGAAAAATATGACTTGGAATATAAAGCAACCAAGAGAAGAAATGAGAAAATAATTTTCCTGGTCTTGGATGGCAGCAGGTTTTTTTTTTCTGGTCTCTTTTTGGTCATCAATTTTAGGGTCCCCCTTCAAAGTGTAGACATTTAAAGGATCTGAGATATTTCTCCAGTTTATTTCCTAGAATGACAAACACACACACCCTCCGTAAGTACTAGGACTGGGTGGCCTAGTTGCCCACTGGGAAGGGATTTTTCCTGTTCACACCTTACATTCTTTGTGTGGGAAGGAGAAAGGAGAGAGAAGAGGGACCATATCAAGAAGTGAGAAGCAATCAGAAATGTACCACAGTGCATGAGAAAGCACTTTAACATATGTCTGTCTATGTCTTTATGCTTTTTTTTGTTCCATATCTCCAAATCTCCTTATAAAATTGTATATTTATATATGTGCATATACAACATATACTCAGCATACACACACATGCAAAGATAGTGTGTCATTGTGGCTAGAGAGATAACTTTGCATGTAATATTAATATAATTGTATCACATTTTGTATTTTATCTCTATAATATTTATATATATATATATATGGGTAAATATTGCATCTTAATATAGTTTCCTTTGAAATCCTATATATTTTATTTTATGCATTTTACAATATTACTTCATAGGCTTCATCAGAGTGTCAAAGATCCATAACTTCAAAAGGTTAATGATCCCCAATGCCTTATCTGAAGGCATTCAGATATAAATTTCAATATTTCAACGAAACTGTGATATTATGTGTGTGGTATTCCTTCCAGTGAAACAATTCACAAACCTCTCCTGCCTTTGTTACCCTATGCAATTCTTGTCCATTTTCTCTGCTATATTTTCTTTTTTTCCCTTCCTTATATTTTCTATAGATAATCTCACAGGTCCTACACATCTCTGGATTTTAGAAGTTTCAAAAGTGAAACTAAGTTGTCCATCCATTATCATTTGTTATTGCTACATGACCTGCTTTACTTTTCTTAAAAAAACAACACTTTTATTGATGCTTTCTGTCTTTACATCACTTATGTGCTATAGCCCACTTATATCTGTCATGTGTCTTGCTATTTGACCTTTGGATCACATGCAATTTTGATTCTTTGGAAATTGTGGTGTTACACAGTGGGAAGATATAGTTGCTAAAAAAAATATAGATTTTTGTGTCAAGGATGGGAATTATTTGAATTGTGTAATTTCCCAAATGCAATTTGGCCCATTCTCTTTCTCTTGTTCAATTCTGGGCCTAGCTTATTGTTCATCTGCAGTGCCTAGCAAAACAATATCTTGGAGGACAGATATACACAGCAGGGTTCATTTCTTGCTATTAATAAAAAAAAGCCTTGGTTCTATAAATCCTTTGAATATATAGTTCTAAATAATTTCTTAGTTCCACTGTTATTCTATGGAGAATAGAGTGGGGGTGGGGAGTGGCAAAAATGTAGCAACCAAAGTCTTCTTGATACTCATTGGAAAAAAAAGACTTCAAATCCCAAACAAACAAAAGGTTCCCTCAACTGTAGATTATGATGGTAAGACTTAGCTGTTTAATTTCCAAGCTGGCTTTCATATTAATAGCAATGGTCAGTATGGGGGGAGGAATAGAGAGGGGTTGTGAAGAAATCAGTCAGTAACTGTCCTTGTCAGTGGCTTGGACTTCCAGTAAACCTTCTCTCTTCCAAATCTTCAGTCCCTAGACATAGATCAGAAGACACTAAAATTTTTTTTGTAAAGAAAGATTTTATTTGAGTTTTACAGCTTTTCCCCTATTCTTGCTTCCCTCCCCCCACCCCCCACAGAAGGCAGGCTGTTAGTCTTTACATTGTTTCCATGGTATACACTGATCTAAGTAGAATGTGATGAGAGAGGAAATCATATCCTTAAGGAAGAAAAATAAAGTACAAGAGAGCAAAATTACATAATAAGATAATGGTTTTTCTTCCCCCTAAACTGAAGGTAATCTTTGGCCTTTGTTCAAACTCCACAATTCTTTCTCTGGATACAGATGGTATTCTCCATCGCAGATACCCCCAAATTGTCCCTGATTGTTGCACTGATGGAATGAGCAAGTCCATCACGGTTGATCATCACCCCCATGCTGCTGTTAGGGTGTACAGTGTTTTTCTGGTTCTGCTCATCTCACTCAGCATCAGTTCATGCAAATCCCTCCTGGTTTCTAATAGAACAATGACACTAAAAATTTTTTTAAATTATTTCTTAGGGGTGGCTGGGTGGCTAGGTGGAGCAGTGGATCGAGCCCCGGCCCCAGGAGTCAGGAGTACCTGAGTTCAAATCTGGCCTCAGACACTTAATAATTACCTAGCTGTGTGACCTTGGGCAAGTCACTTAACCCCATTTGCCTTGCAAAAACCTAAATAAAAAAATTACTTCTGTTCTAGCAAATGTTAGGGCAGTACAATAAAAAATCAGGTAGCTAGATGCTACTAGGGTGCCAGATGTGGAGTCAAGAAAACTCATCTTCCTGGCTAAGTCACCTTACCCTGTTTGCCTCAGTTTCCTCATCTGTAAAATGGGCTGAAGAAAGAAATGGCAAACCATTCCAGTTTCTGCCTAGAAAACCTTAAATGAGAATCACAAAGAATTGGACTGAACAACTGAACGACAAAACTGAGCAAGAATATGAGGGAAAAAATGAAAATTTTAGCCCCTTTAGCATTATTTGTACTTATTCATATATAATTCATAAATTAAAGGTAGCTAGTGGCACAGTGCATAGTGATGGGTCTGACAGTAGGAAGACCCAGATTCAGTTCTGACCTCAGACCCTGTGTAATCCTGGGATAAGTCATTTCACATCGATTCACCTCAGTTTTGAAAACTGTAAAATGATTATAATGATAGCACCAATTCTACAAAGTTATTAGGAGGATCTAATGAAATAATATTTGTGAAAGCACTTAGCACAATATTTTGCAAATAGTAGTTACCATATAAATACTTATTATTCCCCTCCCATTTTCTCCAATAATTCCCAGTGTTTCCCTCTTCAGTGTTATCTCATTCCCTAATACATAGTATAAAGGGTCCACCTTTTCAGTAATCCATTGCTTATGAAAATTTCTCAGATTCCAGATATGCCCAATCTGCCATCATTCTTTAGCTGTTCTCTCCTTCCACCCCTGCAGCATCTTTCTATCAGTGAGTTCTCTTTGAAACCTCAATTTTGTTTTCTTTTTCTTTTTGCAAGGCAATAGGATTAAGTGACTTGCCCAAGGTCACACAACTAGGTAATTATTAAGTTTCTGAGGCCAAATTATCAGGTCCTCCAGATTTCAGGGCTAGTGCTCTATCCACTGCACCACCTAGCTGCCCAAAACCTCTATTTTGAATAAATATTTCATTCCCTGCCCCCTGCTCCCCTACTATCTTTTTGTTTTACTTGTATTTATATACCCAGCACCTAGCAGAGTGGCTGCACATGGTAAGCATTTAATAAATACTTTTTGACTTGATTTAAAGACCTACTATTCCAATACCAAGAGCCCTTCAGAAATGTTGCTTGAGTTTCATTCTCAGTTGTTCCCCAAAACTCAAAGATAAGTAATATTCAGATATGAAATAATACATTAAAGCAGCTTCTAGCTATCATAAAAAGGGTGTGTAGGGAGGTACTAACTTGAGAGAACTGGAATGGTTGATGTTGGGGCAGACTGGACAGGTCAGGACTAGGAATAGTCACTGGGAGTAAACAGTGCCACAGCATTAAAGTTCTGGGCTACATAGGAAACATTTGAAGAAAATGTGCAAACCCTGATTGAGGAGAAAGGAGAAAAATGAGTGGCAGCTTGGGTTTAAGTCCCTGTTTTGACATATACTAGTTGGGTTGCACTAGGCATGTCCTTCACCTCTTATTGGCCCCAGATAACTCTTTAAGACTACATTTCAGAGTGGGTTCTCACTAGAGAGGACTGGTTCACTAATTCAATCAAAGGTCCAGGACTAAAAGAAAGAGTGGTAGCACAAAATGTGATACTTTTGAAATGTATGAATGGAATAAAACTGGGAAGGACAATTAATAGGTTGAATGATGAAATCAAGATATAAAAGTTTTTTAGGGTACATCAATGAACCAAATATTATTTGATAGAATGGAATAGAAAATCATTTATTAGCCATTTACTATGTGCCAAGAAACTGGGGTAAGGCTGAAGATTCTGGTAAGCAGAGCATCAGAACAGACAATAAGACCCAATAGCCTTTGCCAAGGATCCTAACCAATGACTGTTGACAAGAAGGAAATGGATGCAACTGTTGGAATGGTAGTCAAGGAAAATTGGGCCAACATGTAGGTAACTGGGTGATAGGATGGGGAATAGGGATGAGGAGTGTTCTCTGAGGCCTATTCCTATTGAATCCTCAGGTATCCATAAGGAAAGATTCTTTGCTTCCTGGGATAGCTCCTGCTTCTGGGTTATGGTCACCAGTTGGCTTTTGAAATAATTTGTAAATATAAAATTCTACATTTGGGCTCAAAAAAGTCAACCATACAAGTACAGTATTGATAGAAATGTAGTTAGAAGATATTTCATGTGAAAAAGTTTTTTTAATAGAGTGAATGCTTATTATGGATCAATAACGTGATATTGTTGTTGTTATTCAGTTCTACCTGATTCTTCATGAACCCATTTAAAGTTTTCTTGGCAAAGATACTGATTTGCCTTCCCATTATCCAGCTCATTTTGCAGAGCCTGAGGCAGAGACTTGCCCAGGATCACACAGAATAATGTGATATAGTAGCTTATAAAGCTAATGATCTTAGACTTCATTGATAGAGGCATAGTGCCTAGAATAAGGGAGATGTTTTCACTGCACCCTGCCTTGGTCAGATCAGAATTGAAATATGCTAAGGAATGCAATACCAGAGTTTAGCAGGGTGGTGATCAATATCATACCAATATGCAAGCTAGAAATATTTAACTTGTAGAAGAAAAGTCTTAGCAAGGAATATGACAGTTGTGTTCAAGTATAGAAAAATATCATGTAGAAGACTTATTGTGTTTGTCCACAAATTGCAGAACTAAATAAGCCATAGGAAGATAGTTTAGGTTTGAAGTTAGGGAAAACATGCTAATTATGTTAGCTAAAAATGGAATAGGCTGTCTTGAGAAACAGTGGGTTTTCCCCTCAATGGAGGTCTTCCAAGGGGGGCTGGATGATGACTGTTTGTCTTTTGGAGAGGGGATTCCTGATCAGGGAAGGGTTGGAATAGATGGACTCAGGAGTCATTCTAACCATAAAATTATGGTTTCTCCCCCACTGCCAGACTTCCAGAAGGAATAATCTAATCTTGAGGGCTCTACTACCTCCCAACCCTCTTCAACCCTTTGTAACCTGACTTTTGTCTATCACTTGGAGTCACTGAATCAAAAGATGTTAGTTCTGGATGGGAACTTGGGCTCACCTAGCTTACCCTCCATTTTACAGATGAGGAAAGTGAAGGGGACATGGATCATCACAGCTCTTAAGGGGCAGAGAAGGAACTTGAATCTAGGTGAGAGGATCCCAAGATCATTAGAGTTCAAGGGAATCTCAAATGACAGGTTGATTCCAAAACTTTCATCTTCCAGATGAAGAAACTGAAGACTAGGGAGGTTAAAAGACCTTCCCTAATGAGTAAACATCAGAGTATTTGATATAGTGTTCTGAGTATAGAGTCATTGTATCGAGTATTGTGTTCTAAGTATAGAGTCATTGTACTTTCCAAAATTCTATGACTCAGTTTTACAAAAGTTGCCATTTCCAAGGTCAATTGCTAAGGCAAAGTATCTTTGGTAGTCCTCAACCTCTATGACCCTTCTGTTGCATTTGGTACTGTGGATCACTCCCTCCTCTTAAATTGCACCAGGAGAAAATCCCTTTACCCAGTGGTATGTTGAAGAGACCAAAAGCTCTCCAATCAAGACAGTTCAATGTTAAATTTTTTAGCATGAGCATTTATACCTTGGAAAACTGCAAAGACTGCAAATTAGGGCTTATTTTTGTTTCGTTTTGTTGTTTTTCTAGATCTATGGTGTCAAATTCAAATGGAAACAGGTCCTTGAGGGCCACATGACTTAGAAAACCAGAAATTAGCAATAACTATATTATTTTGTGCTTTTTATTTATTGTGTTACTCATTTCCTATTTACATTTTAGTCTAGTTTCTTCTGCCTTCTGGAGTTTCACAGAACATGTCTGGTCTAGGCTTTTGAAAATGATGGAAAAAATGTTAATAAAGCTGATTAAAAGTGTGTCCTACTTACAAACTCCTCCCTCTCTCAGGCAATCTGGTTGTTGAATATTTACAGCATGCCACTTGCTCCTATCCCATGTATACTGACCCCTTAAAACTAATAATAGATGAAATCCTTCTTATTAGTTGGACTAGGTTTTAAGGAAGATACAAAGTTCAGGTAAGACCTCATCCCTTGCCCTCATGAAACTTAGTGGTTAGTAGGGGTATAAAAAAGAAATATAAACAGCTACGTAGAGGGGATAGAAAGAAGAAATAAAATATTTAAGAATAGGAGAGAAATTATGAGTGCAATGATCTTAAAAAAATACAAAATAACAAAGACCAAAATGAACAGAACCAAGAGAATGTTGTATATAGTAATAGCAATATTATTTTAAGAGCAAATTGTTTTAATTTTGCTTATTATAACCACCCAAATTTACTGCAAAGGACATATGAAGAGGCTATCTGCATCCAGAGAAAGAATTGATAAATAGGTAATAGAATAATTTACTTATCCATAATTGTATCTAATGATAGCCATCTCTAGAGAGAAGGTAGAAGGGAAGAAAAAGACAAAGTTACATGATAACTTTATATATTTAAAGGGAATAGCAAAGTCATACATGACAGACTTGCTGTTTTATGTGCAATCTTTTTTTATTATATTATGCTATGGAATCTGGTTTTATTCCTTAAATTAAAAAAACCACCAACAACAGAGGAATTTAGTTTCAAATCTTGGTTCTGCCACTTACTGTTTTGTGTAGCTTATTTCATTGATCTGGGCTTTATCTTTTCACCTATAAAATTAGGAGGTTAGACTAGAATACCCCTTCAGTTCTAAATATGTAATCTTAGGATAATCCATAGTAATTAGAGAAGTATGGGTTAGACTGTTATATGGCATCCAAGGGAGGGTGATCTTGGTCAGAAAGGATCAGGGGCTTTGTATAACTGATGAATATTCTCCAGGAGAAGCTTAGAGAGGAAAACAATTCCAGTGAGAGAGAATATTGTCCCCATTCTTTTAAATAGTCCCCCCTCCTCTTTGGTTCATCTCACTCCTCATCCCCCAGGGATAGCCTACATAATAATGTCCCCATAGTTTGGCTCAAACTACTTGAGAAGTTGATTGGAGAATCATTTCATGTTGCTTGCCCTGGCCCCAGTTTATGTGACCCCCAGATACAAATATTACTAGTTACTGCTCTGGCTGGCAGGGCAGAGAAATCATTTTATTACAAAGAATGAATTTCTTTGAACAATGTTGGCTCTCAAACATAGTGCTTTCTCATTCCTCTTGAATGAGATTTAATTTTGTTTTGCTTCATGAGAGGAGGGAGAAGAAGCACAGAAGTGTTGACTGGTCTGATAACAGTAGTAAAGTGCCAGACCAATCTTGGGAACACTAATATCAACTTTAAGAAGTCTTTTATTGGACTTCTGGCCAAGATGGGGTAGAAAAGTCAGGCACTGTTTTAAGCTCTCCTAGCTTTCCTGCAGAACTAACATGATTCAAGTCTCTTAACAGATATCTTAACAGATACTGGGATGACAGAACCCAGAGAACGGAGAACATCCCACAGCAAAGTCTGTCACAGGGGAGTGTTGGGTGAGCTGGGGGCAGAGAGCAGGGACCCAGCTGTGGGGTGAGGCAGAGGGATGGACCTGAGAACAGCAAGTGAAGCATTTGCTGTGTGGATGGTGGACAGGGGAGCTCTAGAGAGATGGCCCAAACATCTATCCAGTCAGCCAAGGAGCTCCCCTCCTTCCCCCTCACCCCCCCCAACATTTAGAGATGAGTCTCCTCCCCCCATCCCTGTGGGAGAACAAGACTTTCTACAGAACAAGCAGGCCTCTCCCCACCACCACCACCTTTGCACCTTGCCCCAAGGTGTGGGAGGCAGATCTCTCCCAGTCCTAATTGGGGATTAAATAGATTAACTATCTAGCCCCAGGGTTCAGCCCACACTGTTTGAGGACAGCTCAGTTCCTGCCAGCATCCCCCACTCTGGGCCTCTAATCACAGAAAAGCCAGAGAAAGTTTCTGTTGACCCCGACAGTCTGACCCATTGAGTAACCCCCTGAAGTGGGCAAAGCCTCTAGGGATCTCAACACTGAGGTCTGTGAACCAGCCCCTCCACCAGTACAAGACCTGAAAGAAAGAACCTCAAATGAAGAAAGGTCAACATGAAGGCGGTGGTGGTGGTGGTGGGGGGCTCTATTAAAGGTAACCTTGAAGACAAGAATCCTAACTCAGAGAGGACTAGAGACTCAGAGAAGAATATGAATTAGTCTCCAGCCCAGAAAGACTTTTTAGAAGAGATCAGAAAGGAGTTTAAAATCAAATAAAAAAATTGAGAAAAGAAATGCAAGAAAAAAATTAAACAAATCCTTTGAAAATATAATTGGATGAATGCAAAAGGAAAATAATTCTCTCAAAAAAACCAATTGGGCAAATGGAAAACTTCAAAAATAGAATTGACCATTTGGAAAGGCGATGCAAAAGGTAAATGAAGAAAACTCTTCTCTAAAATAAAAATTGTTATCTGTGGAAACTTATGGCTTCATGAGATACCAAGAATCTGTTAAACAAAAACAGAAGAAAATGTAAAATACCTCACTGGAAAAACAACAGACCTGGAAAATAGATCTGAGACAATTTAAGAATCATAGGACTTCCTGAACACCTTGAAGAAAAAAAAAAAAACCTGAACTCTATGTTTCAGGATATAGTGAAGGAGAATAGCCCCGATATCCTGGAACCAGGGGCAAAATAATCATTGAAAGACTACATTGATCCCCTCATAAAAGGCATCCCAAAATGAAAACCCAGAACTATCAGATCAAAGAGAAAATCCTACAAGTGGCCAGAAAGAAACAATTTAAATACCAAGGAGCCACAGTCAGGATTACACAGGACCTGGCTGCATCAACATTAAGATATCAAAGGGCCTGGAATATGATATTCTGGAGAGCAAGGGAGCTTGGAATGCAGCCAAGAATTCACTATCCAGCAAAACTGAGCCTTTTCTTCCAGGGGGGGAAAAGATGGACATTCCAAAAGGGGACTTCCAACTTTTCCTGATGAAAAAACCAGAGCCAAACAGAAAATTTGGTCTTCAAACAGGAGACCCAAGAGATACATGAAAAAGGTAAAGAGGAGAAAAGGGAAAAAAAAAAACTTACTGAAAAAAGATGAAGGGGTGGCTAGGTGGCGCAGTGGATAAAGCACCGGCCCTGGAGTCAGGAGTACCTGGGTTCAAATCTGGTCTCAGACACTTAATAATTACTTAGCTGTGTGGCCTTGGGCAAGCCACTTAACCCCATTTGCCTTGCCAAAAAAAAATTTAAAAAAAAGAAAAAAGAAAAAGAAAAAAAGATGAAACTGGCTATATACCTGGGTGAAAGATTCTCATAACTTGAGAATTGTAACTCTATTAGTGGGAATATACTTAGCCAGAAGTAATGGACACATATGACTTATCTGTGACTCTGATGGAATGAGTTAAAAATAATATCTCCTTAAAAGGGGGGGGGGATAATAAAGAGACAGGAGGAAGGAGATTGAATGGGGTAAATTATAACAAATGAAGATGTGCAAAGGACCTAAAGCAAAAGAGGGAAAGAAGGGAGGAGGTGAAAACCACCCGAATTTTACTCTCATCAGATTTGGCTCAAAGAGGGATTAACACACACAAACTCAATTGACTTTAGAAACTTATTTTACCTTTTAAGTATTAGGAGGGGAAAGGGGGGGAAGAAAAGAGGAACTTGTCAGTTGGAAAGGAAGGAAGAAGGGGCAAAGGGAAAGGGGAAAGAAAGGAGGGTTGATTAGAAGGGGAAAAAGACATTGAAGGAGGTGGTATTCAGTAGCAAAATAGTGGGGAAGAGGGCTAAAGGGAAAAAAAGGGAAAATACAAATGGAGAGCAATAAAGAGTATTTATAATTTTGAATGTGAATGGGATGAACTCTCCCATAAAATGGAAGCAGATAGTAGAGTGGATTAAAAACCAAAATCCTACAATATGCTGCTTACAAGAAATGCATTTGAAGCAGAGAGATACATATAGAGTAAAGGTAAAAAACTGGAGCAGAATATATTAGGCTTCAGCTGAACTGAAAAAGGCAGGGGTAGCAATCTGTATCTCAGACAAAGCAGCTACAAAAATAGGGCATAAAAACCTCATTCAAATGCAGAAAGGCAGAAATATTGAATGCATCCTTTTCTAATCATGATGCAATAAAAATCACTTGAAATAATGCGCCATGCAAAGATAAATCTAAATCTTATTGGAAACTAAATAACTTCATTTTAAAGAATGTGTGAATCAAACAACAAATTATAGCAAGAATTAGTGATTTCATCAAAGACAATAATGACAACATACCAAAACTTATGGAATTCAGACATAGCAGTCATTAGGGGTTATATTATATCTCTAAATGAATAAAATGAAGAAAAAGGAAAGCAATGAACTGAGCATGCAACTAAAAAAGTTTGAGAAAGAACAAATTAAAAGCCCCAATTAAATATCAAATTAGAAAGTCTAAAAATTAAAGGAGAAATTAATGAAATTGAAAGCAAGAAAACTATTGAATTAATAAAAAAATATCAAGAGTTGGTTTTTATGAAAAAATAGACAAACCTTTGGTTAATTTGATTAAAAAAATAAAGAAGAAAACCAAATTACTAGTATCAAAAATTAACAGAACTCTGCCTAATTCCTTCTATGATACCAATATGGTGCTGATACCCAAACCAGGAAGAGTCCAAACAGAGAGAAAATTATAGACCAATTTTTCTAATGAATATGGATGCAAAAATCTAAAATAAAATATCAGCAAAGCAATTACAGCAAATTATCACTAGGATAATACACTATGACCAAGCAGAATTTATGCCAGGAATGCAGAGTTGGTTCAGTATTGGAAAACTGTCAACTTAATTGACTAGAACAATAACAAACCTAACAGAAATCATATGGTGATCTGAATAGATACTGGAAAAAACCTTTGACAAAACATATCAATTCCTACTAAAAACATTAGATAGCATAGGAATAAATGGATTATTCCTTAAAACAATAAACAGTATCTATCTGAAACCATCAAGAAGCAGTATATGCAATCCGAATAAGCTAGAAGCACTCATTCTCAATAAGACTGGGGTGAAACAAGGATGCCTGTTATCATGACTACTATTCAATACTGTATTAGAAATGTTAGCTTCAGCAATAAGAGAAGAAAAAGACATTGAAGGAATTAGAATTGGGAAGGAAGAAAAAAAACTCTCACTCTTTGCAGATGGCATGATGCAGATGACATGAGCCCTAAAATATCTAAAACACTACTGGAAACAATTGGCAACTTTAGCAAAGTCGCAGGATATAAAAATAAAACCACATAAACCCTCAGGATTTTTTTTCAAGGCAAACGGGGTTAAGTGGCTTGCCCAAGGCCACACAGCTAGGTAATTATTAAGTATCCAAGACTGGATTTGAACCTAGGTACTCCTGACTCCAGGGTCGGTGCTCTATCCACTACACCTAGCTGCCCCAGACCCTCAGCATTTCTATATATTACCAACAAGATACAGCAGCAAGAGTTAGAAAGAGATATTCCATTTAAAATAACATCAAACAGCATAAAATACTAGGGAACCTACCTGCCAAGGCAGATTAAGAAACTATGAAAGCAACTATTAAACACTTCACACAAATAAAATCAGATCTAAATAACCTAGCAGATATTAACTGCTCATGGACAGACCTAGCTAATATAATAAAAATGACAATTCTATCTCAATTAAACTACTTATTTAAGTGCCATACCAATTAAACTTCCAAAAAATTACTTTAGTGAGCTAGAAAAAATTGTAACTAAATTCATATGGGGAAACAAAAAGTCAAAAGTATCAAGGCATTTAATGGAAAAAAATGCAAAAGAAGGTGGCTTAGGGGCAGCTAGGTGGTGCAGTGGATAGAGCACCAGTCCTGGAGTCAAGAGTACCGAAGTTCAAATCTGGCCTCAGATATGTAATAATTGCTTAGCTGTGTGACCC
Organism: Macrotis lagotis; assembly: GCF_037893015.1. Classification (NCBI taxonomy): domain Eukaryota; kingdom Metazoa; phylum Chordata; class Mammalia; order Peramelemorphia; family Peramelidae; genus Macrotis; species Macrotis lagotis. Next base: position 109,329,419 of record NC_133666.1, on the reverse strand, counting down.
CATTGCCTTAAATAAATAAAAGAATTAAAAGAAAAGGTGGCTTAGCCTCACCAGATCTAAAATTATATTATAAAGCATCAGTCATCAAAACTGCCTGGTGCTGGCTAAGAAACAGAGTGGTGGATCAGTGAAATAGATTAGGGGCAAAAGCGACAGCAGAAAATAATCTCCTGTTTTGATATACCCAAGGAGTCCAACTTCTGGGATAAGAACTCACTCTTCAATAAAAACTGCTGGGAAAATTGGAAGACAGTATGACAGAAACTAGGATTAGACCAACATCTAACACCCTATACCTAGATAAGAGCAAAATGGTGCAGGATTTAGACATAAAAGACAATATTATAAGCAAATTCAGAGAACAAGGAATAGTTTACCTGTCAGATCTGTGGAAAGGGGAGAAGTTTATGACCAAGGAAGAGATAACATTACAAAAAATAAATTAGATAATTTTGAATGCATTAAATTAAAAAGTTTTTACACAAACAAAACCACTCTAAACAAGATCAAAAGAAATATAGTAATTTTTTACAGCTAATATTTCTGACAAAGGGCTCATTTCTAAAATATATAGAGAACTGAATCAAATTTATAAAAAAATCAAGCCATTTCCCCAATTGACATTTGTCAAAGGATATGCAAAGACAATTTTCAGATGCGAAAATCAAAATTATCTATACTCATGAAAACTTGCTCTAACTCATTACTGATTACAGAAATGCAAATCAAAGCATCTTTAAGGTAGCACCTCATACCTCTCAGATTGACCAATATGACCAGGAAGAATAATGATCAATGTTGAAGGGAATGTGGGAAATCTGGGGCACCGATGCATTGTTGGTGGAATTGATTCAGCCTTTCTGAAGAGCAGTTTGGAATTATGCCTAAAGGGCAATGAAAATATGCATATCTTTGATCCAACAATGCTACTACTGGGTATGTATCCTGAAGAGATCATGAAAAAGGGTAAAAGCCCCACATATACAAAAATATTTATAACAACTGTAGTGGCAAAGAACTAGAAATTGAGGGGCTATCCATCAATTGAGGAATAGTTGAACAAACTGTGATATATGATAGAACATTTGTTCTATTAGAAACCAGGAGGGATGGGATTTCAGAGAAGCATGGAAAAACTTGCATGAATTGATGCTGAGTGAGATGAGCAGAACCAGAACTTGTACACCTTAACAACAATATGGGGTGATGATCAACCTTGATGGACTTGCTCATTCCACCAGTGCAATTAATCAAGGACAATTTTAGGGGATCTGTGATGGAGAATACCATTTGTACCCAGAGAAGGAACACAGATTATTACCCTCAATTTTTAAAAAAGTCATCTTATGTTTTACATAATTTTACTATCTCTAATATTTTCTTTCTTGCTTAAGGATATGTTTTTTTCTCTCAATGCATTCAATTTTGATCTATGCATATCATGGAAACAAATGTAAAGACTATCAGATTGCCTTCTGTTGGGTGGGCAGGGGGGGGAAATTGTATTGTAAAATGCAAAACCTTGCAAAAAAAAAGATTGGTAGAAATTATTATTGCATATAATTGAAAAACAAAACATTTATATTAAAAAAGTCTCTCTCCCTTTCTCTCTCAAAATCCTTTCTTCTGAAATGGAGCTCATGGGATTTAGTTGGAAGAGATCTTTGAGATCACTCTCCTTTTATAACTTAGGAAACTAAGGCTCAGAGAGAGGAAACAATTTGTTCAAAGTCATATGGCTAAAAATTGACAATTTGAACCCCAGTCTCTGATGTAATGCCCATTACTCTTAAAGTTAACTAGTATACAGCTCAGATGTCCAGTAAGTAGAATTGCTTCTTTTCTTCCATGATAAGAGACAACTTCCTGCAATTTTTTGTTCTCTTATCCAGTGGGGCTTAGTTAATAAAAAAAAATGGCAACATGTCAACTAATTTTTTTGACCCTGGCCATTTTTTAAAAAATTGGTTTGAATTCTTATTTTAGGCTGCATAGGTGCTATGTATGCCTCACTTTAAGCAATCTTAATATATGTAAAATGAAATTAATGGAGGAAATATTGATATATGGTTATTTGCTTTCTAAAAGGCTTAATTATATCCACCTTGGATGTTTTAAATTGAGTTTAGAAAGGAGAGGAGGGGGAATTTGGTTTGGACCTTTGATTTCATTGGTTTAGGAAATTCCTTTCACCAATGCAAATCAGTGTCACTTCTAAAATATATATCTTGAGAATTGCCTGGTGTCCAAACAAGATAAATGACTTACCCAGGGTCACGTAACCATTATATAAATTAATTTTTTTTTATTTTTTTAGTTTTTTTTGCAAGGCAAATGGGGTTAAGTAGCTTGCCCAAGGTCACACAGCTAGGTAATTATTAAGTGTCTGAGACGGGATTTGAACCCAGGTACTCCTGACTCCAGGGCTGGTGCTTTATCCACTACGCCCGCCACCTAGCCGCCCCATTAAATTAATTTTTTTTAAAGAATATATGGGGGCAGCTAGGTGGCGCAGTGGATAAAGCACTGGCCCTGGAGTCAGTACCTGGGTTCAAATCCCGTCTCAGACACTTAATAATTACCTGTGTGGCCTCTTGGGCAAGCCACTTAACCCCATCTGCCTTGCAAAAACCTAAAAGGAAAAATATATGTCTAAAATAGATTTATTCATAACTTTTATTTAAATGATCTGGAACATTTCTCAGGGAAGTCACCTGCACAGTGAAAGGAGTGGTTGCCATGCCTTACAATGATCTGAACTGGAATTATTTAATCTAGTGAAGAAAAGATTTTTTGGGGAGGAGTGGTAATAGTGATATTCAAATATTTGTTTTGTTTTTTGCAAGGCAATGGGGTTAAGTGGCTTGCCCAAGACCACACAGCTAGGTAATTATTAACTGTCTGAGGCGGAATTTGAACTCAACTACTCCTGACTCCAGGGCCGGTGCTCTATCCACTGCGCCACCTAGCTGCCTAATACTCAAATATTTAAAAAGCCAATTTATTCAAGAGGGAGAAGAAGGCTTATTACAGTGGAGGCAGAACTTAGCAATAAATAGAAGCTCCAAATAAGCACATTTAGGCTTGACTTAAGAAAAAAAAATTATAAATAATTAGAGCAAATAAGTGTTATCTCTGACCATAGGCAATTTCTGCCTCAGTTTTCTCAATCTTAAAACTCCTATCTCACAGAGTTCTTTTGAAGATCAAAACAGGTAATATTCGTAGAGTTCTCAGCATAGTTTCTGGCAAATTAGTAGGCCCTTCTCTTGGAGCTGCTCTTGGAAAGCAATGAGTTCCCTGTGACTGAAGGTCTTCTAAGGAAGCCTGGATGACCACTTGCTGGTGTATTGTAGAGAGGATTTTTGAGTAGTTCTAGGTGGTTTCTCAACCCCTTTCTTACTTTCAAATTCTAAGATCTAAAAGGAAATGATGTAGGGAAAAACAGAAATAAAAGATTATTTTTTTGAATTGCTTTCCAATCACAACAGATAAACCAATAAAACTCTTGGGACCTTCTTCCTCAATTAAGAAAGGGTAAAACCAAAAAAAAAAAAAATAAAACCCTAAATAATACAAGGAAAGGGAACAAAGTCTGTACCATTACCATCTTGTTTCTGTGTGGAATAATTCAGGAAATCTGTTATCTCCCTAGTCGTCCACTGGGTGGCTGTAGATTAAAACACATCAGATAGAAACTGAACTCCAGAATGGGATCTGTGAACTATTTTTGTTTTGTTTTAAATAACAAGATAGCTGCATTTCAAAAAAAAATTCTTTTATAAATCCATGGATCTTATTTTATGCATTAAAAATTATTGTAAGAAGGGATTCCCAGGTTTTGGTAGCTTGTCCATAACACTAAAAAGATTCTGAAGGAATAGTGAACTACTGGTAAACGCCTGGCTTTAACTCAGGTGCAACTGCTACACTTGGCCTTTCTTAGATCCCTCTCTTCCATCTTCCAAATTATAGTATCCTTCTTACCTACTTGTGTATATAGGATCACAGCTTTAGAGACAGAAAAGACCTTACAGGTCATCTAATCCAAACCTCTGATTTTACAAATGCAGAAATTGAGGTGCAGAGGTGTTAGCTGATTTATCTAATGTCACATATATAGTGAAAGGCAGAGCAGTAGTTCAAATACAGACCTACTCACAAGTCTACCTCAGTATGCTGACTATGTGTTGATCCCCTGACAAAGCAAGGAACATCAGTGAGGAAAGGGTTTCATTTCTGTCATTATAACCAAGTACAAAGTCTGGAACAAAGCAGGTGCCTTCATGAATGTTTGTTGAATTGAATTGAAGTGAATTTTCTGTGAATCTTTAGCCATATTACTTACTTGTAAATGTTTTTAGTAAGTATTGATCATTTAAAAGAATAATGGGGCAGTTAGGTGCTGCAGTTGATAGAGTGCTGGACCTGGAGACAGGAAGACATCTTCCTGAGGTTCAAATCTGACCTTTTACTAGCTGTTTGACCCTGGGGAAGTCACTTAACCCTGTTTGCCTCAGTTTCCTCATCTGTAAAATAAACTAGAGAAGGAAATGGCAAAACATTCCAGTAAGTTTTCCAAGAAAATCCCAAATGGGGTCATGAAGACTGGAAATGAACAAGACGACTAAACAACAATGACAACAATAGCTGGCATTTATATAGTGTTTTACATACAAATTGTCTCATTTTATCTCAACAATACTTCAGGAGGCAGGTACCATGGGTAGTACTGTATTCATTATACAGATGAGGAAACTGAGGCAAGAGAGGGTAGGTAACCATGACCACACAACTAGTAAGATGGGATTCAAATGCAGGTCTTTCTTGACTCCAAATGCAGTTTTCTTTTTATACCAAGTAGTACTGGGGATTATAAAATAAAAAAGATATACAAGTGTGTTCACTACTGGTGTTTAGCACAGAGCCTAGCATACAGTAGGCAATTAATAAATACTTGTTGATCAACTGGTTGCCAGCTTTTCTTTGCTCATGGGAAAAAACTCATAAGATAGCAAAATGTGAAGTCCCGATTCTAATATCAGAAAGAGTTTGGGGGATAAGAGAACAAAGTGGGTAGAAGTAGTCCTAGAAGACTTCATAGAAGAGGTGAAGCTTGAGTTTTAGAGACTTTGGAGAAAATGAAGAGAAATAATATACTAATGATAATAACTTAGTTTTCTCATCTGTATCATGAATTGTTATACCCATAGTACCTGCCTCCATGAGTATTGTTGGCATTAAGTGAGATAATATGTATGTAAATGATATAATAATAACTGACATTTAGCACTTTACAGATATTACATTTGTTCCTCAAATCAACTCTGTAAGGTAGGTTTTTCTTCACAATAAAACTAAAGGTTTTAGTTTTCTCATTTTAGAAACAAGCCTCAGCAACTTGTCCATGGTCAAATAGCTAGAAAGTGTCAGATGTGGATCTGAAGTTCTATTGTAATTCTGTAGACTAGGTAAACAGAGAAGCTAGATAGGTGGTTTGAGAGTTTAAAGTTTCACTGCTTAATTATTCATAACTATTCTCAGTATGATTGCTTGGCATTTAAGGCTTCATTTTGACAGGCTGTCCTTCCTGGAGTTGATGCTGGTTCCTTGGGAAGGGGTACCTGACCACTGTGATCGGAGTTATCTTTTTTAAAATAGTGTATAAGATGAGACATTTATCCACATTGTTCAGAGAGCGGGAAGCTGAATAGAACAAGACACTGCAGACCGTTGCCTATTCTACAGATTCTTTTGGTTCCATTAACTAAATACTTCTCTTTTTTCACAATCTATTTTTTCCCTCCACCTCAGCAAAGGCCAGGCCCAATGGGATCTGCAGCCCATCTCCCTGCAATAGTCAAGATGAGTAATAGAGTAATAGCTTATGTTGAAACTGTACTCCACAATTTAATAGGGTAAAAGACTGGTCCTGGTTTCATTGACATAAGGAACTTTCAAATGCGGAAACTCCCTCTACCATTGCAGGTTGGCATTATCTTGAAACATACTCCCAGAGAGTTGTTTACAGCATTGAGGAATTAAATGACTTTTTATGATGCTTTTCAAATTTTTAGACAATACAGTAGGGAACAAATCCATTTTATATATATATATATATATATATATATATATATATATATGTATATATATACATATATATATATAAATATATGTATATATAATTTTGAAGCTTTCAAGAGGACATGACTTCAAACTATACTCTTGTCACAGAATCCTAAAATGTCATAAGAGTGAATACAGGGAGCCTTTAGCTTACTCTGGATCTGAACTAAAATCTCTACTACTATATATGAGATAAATGGTCATCTGGCTTTTGTCTGAAGACCTCCAATGAAGGAGAACTCACAATCCCTTGAGACAGCCCATTCATTCCACTTTGGGTGTCAACTGCTAGAAAATGTTTCTTTACATTGAATCTCAATCTGTGTCTTTTGCAACTTATATCCATTATTCCTGTCTCAGTCCTCTGAGGCAAAACAAGTCTAATACTCATTTCTGATTTTTTTATTAAATTTCATTTTTGTGACAGTAACCATCATCATCAAAAATACATTTTAATATACAAAGTAGAATACTGAAAACTGTGCAACTGCAAACTGCCATATAATTTATATTTTAAAGAAGCATATTTAGGAATAGAGGCTGTAATTCTACTTATATGGGGAGGAAGCTTCCTCCCATCAGCACCTTCTCTTAGAAAGTTGCCTAGAGAACGATAGGTTAAATTATCTGCCTAGTGACATTTATGTTAAGAGACAGGATTTGATCCCAGTTTTTTCTGGTTCAAAGGATACACACATACACATACACACACCCATATACATAAAACATGAAATAGTGATCCACACCCAGACATGTATATCTGATATATATATATATATATATATATTGTATATATATATGAATATGCATACTTTTATATATTTCCTTCTATACTTTTCCCCCTATGCTTCAAAAATTTTTATTGTTCTTCTATTGGCCATATTTACTACTATATATTAACCTCCCTTAACACTTCAGAAGAATCTTTCCCTTATAGCAAATAAAAATAATTTAGCAAAACAATCATTTGGGAAAAGGTCTCCATATTTTATGAATGAATCTTTCCAGGCAATAAAGAAAATGAAAAAGAAACACTGGACAGTGGTTGCATCTGACATTGGTCTCACCAATCCTCATTTTCCATCATGAATTAAAATATAGCCTCCTCGAAGGCAGAAACTGCAAGTGCTTAATAAATGTTTTGTTCAGGCTAAGTGAGAAGAGTTTATATGTGTGTGTGTGTATGTATATATCTTAGATCAATGTGAATAGAAAGAACAAATTGATCAGTTACACTGATTTTTTTTTCCTGTTTCCCTCCTTTAAAAATACTATTTGTTATATATAATGGCTGTGGGGAGAGGTCTTGGTTGAAACTATGTTGATATTAAAAACCCTAAAGACATCAATAAAAGGGCAGGTTAAAAAAGATCGACAACTAAAACATTTATTAACTATATGACAGAAACTGTACTTAAAGCTAGAGATATGAATACAAGAAAATGTGACTCCTTACGCTGAGTTTTTATTCTAACAGAAGAACAAAATATAAAGGGAGCTAAAATGTCGGGAGGGGCGGGGTACAGTTTAGAGAGTGAATGGAGCATGGTTGGGGCTCCATGTTAAATGACAATCTCAGCCAGGGACTACACAATAGGAGATCAGGAACCACTGAACTAGGTTAAAAGAGAGTAAGTTGATCTGGGATTTTTTAAAAAGCAAGAATAAGTGTACTGATATGAAAGAGTACAGTTACAAGCCTACTATAGTTCTGGATCAATTCTGTTAAAATCATTAACTAATTAGTTAAGAACATTAACTAAACTGTTCTCCAGAGCATGTGCTTGCATTGAGCATGTGCTGACATCTCCTGGGGGAACCCTACCTATTGGCCCCATCTCAAGCATGCCCATGGCTCCATGTCAGCCTTTATAGCAGATCCCAGTGGGATACATACATATATCAGTTTGGGTGCTCATTCTGGATGACTCTCAGGTTGTGACCCTGGACAAGCCATTGAACTGTCTTTACCTCAGTTTCCCATTTGTAAAATGAACTGGAGAAGGAAATGGTAAATCACCTAGTACCTTTGCAAAGAAAATCCCAAATAGGGTCATGACGTGTCAAGAGTCAACTGAAATGAGGGAACAATTATCTTTAGTTAATAGCTATTTTTATGTTGCCTCCTCCCATTAGAAAATGAACTCCAGATTTATTTTGATTGCCTTTCTTTGCATCCCCAGCACTTATTTAGTATGGTGTCTGACACATAATGGGACCCCAATAAATGTTTCTTATTTGGTTTTTCATTTTGGGGGGTAAACAATTTGAAGATAAAAGGACTTGGTAGAACTTTCCTTGGGAAGGCAAAGGAGTTTAGAGATTTGGTTTCATGAAATGCCTAAAAATAAATGGTTTCTTGGGATTCCTTGTCTTGCAGTGAACATGATGAAAATATATAGCTCACTCCTCTCCCTACCATGATGATTATAGCTTATGTGCAACATATTACATAGGAAGAAAAATGGAAAAATTAATTCTATGAATAACAAGATCCACTGAACCAAGTCAACATGTAGTTTGATATTCAGTGACTTCAAAGCAAAACTAGACACGAGAATAGCAAAAAAAATCTGGAAAATATGATGAAATGAAAAGAAGGCAAATTTTTTTTTTTTTTTTGCAAGGCAATGGGGTTAAGTGGCTTGCCCAAGGCCACACAGCTAGGTAATTATTAAGTGTCTCAGGTCAGATTTGAAGTCAGGTACTCCTGACTACAAGGCCAGTGCTCTATCCACTGAGCCATCTAGCCACCCCAAGAAGACAATTTCTTAAGGGTTACTCTCAGAAGTCATACTTCTCAGGTATGCATAGGAAACATTTTCTACTGATATCAAATCAACACTCTATCCAATATGCCAGAGTCAAAGGTATGGGCAATTTGGGGGACATATATTTTTGTTAGCATATAATCTTCCTCCACAGTATTTTGTATAGAAATAGAAATAAAAAGGTTACCATGATGACCTGGGTTTATTAAATTTTGGGGATCTCAGTTTCCTTATCTGTGAAAGTGGAAACTTCTTTTCAACTCCATGATAACATAATAGAGACTGTCCATTTTTCCCTCTCCTCAGTGAGCAGTTATGCTGGGGGGAGTGCTCACCCTAGATAATGCCCCTGCCATGAATAGAAAACAGTAGCAAGCATGAGCAATTCTGCTAAAGACAAAAAAGAAAATAAAAATAAAAATGGGATACACACACATACACACACACACACGTACACACACTTCTCCCCAAAGCACCGCACTATACAAATCTGAGCAAGAGAAATAAACAAACTCAGCCCCATGGTTTTTATGCAAGCTAAATGGCTAGGGAATACACAAACACAACAATGAATAGTGACTGAGTTTTGAGCTGTAGCTTCTACCCTGGGCTACTCTTCAAACCTAGGTTCTTTGGGCCCTTAGGCAGAGGTCACAGCAGAAGATGGCCCTTCACCCACAGCTCTCACTGTACCAGAAGATATACAATAAACAGGGTACTTTACCATAACTAAACTCCTGAAATGACCAATTTGAATTGTTATGTCTGTTTTGAGTTCTCTCAGTGTTTCTTGAGATTTTGAAATTCTCAAAGTAATCAAAATTGGCCCTAATTTTGAGTTTTTGAAGCAAGTGTTATAACAGAATTGCTGTGAATTTGAATGAACCAATCCCTATGAGTTTAAAATCAAAGGCCTAACTTAGAGATGGTGGAATTGAGGGTCTCTATTCCTCCAAATCCACGGAAGGTGTTAATTGTGAAGGGAGGGGGTAGAATTGTAAAATCTAATCCTCTGGAGACAACTTCTCATAGGCAGGTGTCAGAAGTCTCCACCAGCCTTATTTAGACTCTGCTTATATTCATTGACTTGCAAAAACAAAAACAAAAACAAAAATCCACCCCAATTGGTTCAATCTTTGAACATAGGTACTTGGTGACAAGAAAAACACAATAAAATCGGATCACTACTATAGCAATGGATAGGAAATCTGCGTGGGAGCAAGTAGTCAGAGAAGTAAAAAATCCCCTAACATCTTTAGTCTTTTGTATAATATAATAATAATAGAAATAGCTAATTTAAATATCATTTATTCTGTGCTAAGTGGCTTACAGTGATCTCATTTGATCCTCATTACCTTCCAGAAAGGTAGGTTATAACCCCCATTTTACATTTGAGTAAACTAAGGCAAACAGAAATTAAGTGACTTAGAGACCGAGCTAGTGGCTGATACTGAATTTGAACTCAGAGCTTCTGTTACAAAGTTATGATCTATAGTGATCTATGATGGCTTGGGTTTTACTCTCTTTAAAAAAGGCTCTATCAGGATAAAGGGTGCATATTTTTCCTCTACCACTCTTTTGGTCACATGGGATGGGAAAATTAAATTCAAGTCTTTGTTTTCCTTCAGGCTTCTTTCCATTTGAAGACTAGGATCCCACACACTGGGTATCCTTGTGGGAAGAATGGCAACATTCTATATTTCCACTTTGAAGATGATTGGGCAGTATGTGGGGTAGAGCAGGGAAGAGACTCACTAGTGAGTTTCTCCCTAATTATATTCTTGCTGGCTGGTTAAGGAAACAATGTAGATTGTATCACCACATCATGGCTTTTAACCATAAGAGGAAAGGGCTGGAGACTGGTGCAGAGGAAAGATATTTTGAATCACCAATATTCTGTGTTCACTATTCATTTACATATTTGTGTACAGTTTCCCCCAATAAAAAGGGCAGGGATGGATTCTCTTTTTGATTATAGTATGGTGCTTCCTAAATGCTTGAACTAAATTGAATCCAAGGCAGAAAGGTCTTCCTTATTATAAACTACTGAGAAACTACTTCCCTTTCTATGCCAGGACTATCCACCAACATCATCAAGTATTCAGTCATGACCAAGATGTAAGTGGTTTTTTTTTTTATTGTCATTGCAAATCTTACAGACATCAGCGCTCATTTAAATAAGGGAAGGTAGCACAGTAAATACATCACACAACCCAAAAAATCAAACCACTGCTGCTGTGTGTACAGAGGGGTCCAGAGACCTGTGACCAAAAATGTCAGAGGAATTACATTCAATAGATGTGCAGTATCATCAACATTCCAGGCTCACACATATTTATATATATATATATATATATTTATATTATTTATTTATATATATATATTTATATTTTATATAGAGAGATCATTAAGTTTAGTGTTTACAAAGAAAACAATAGTTACAAATACAATACTGTACTTCTCCCCACACTTTACAGTAAGTTCTATCTCACCTTCTTTATAGAACAAGACTACAACTTCATAGTCTAGATACTGTGCTAAATTATGTACAAGAAACCTTACACCCACACCATCATTTTCAGACACTGCCGAGATTGAGGAAAGCATAAATTAAAGAATCCTGCACTCAAGGAAACCCAAACCAAAGATTTGACAATGAATTCAATTCAAACCAATGAATGGATTTTTTTTTAAACCTGTGAAGGAAACTCAGGCAGAGTTGAGGTGGTCCCTTATATGTAAACACTGACAAAAGTTATGCTGCTGGGTTAAAAACACCCAGTGAAGGGACAAATAAGTGGGGTTTTTTGTTTTTTTTTATCTGACAGATTGTGGGAGATAGCACATTTGTGTACTGGGTTATGCAAATGTATGTGTGTGTGTATAGAGCAAGAGAAGGAAGAAAGGGGAGGTAGCAATTTATGTGGGTCTTTGGGGGACCTGTGCTTATGGAAAACGTGACTTACCTTCTGCATCTTGTTCCTCATTTTTATTGAATGGCAGCCAACCCTTCTGTACATTTAGTTTCTTCCTGCTAAGTGTACCCTGGTGGGAAGTAACAATTATTGGAGAAGTGAGCTCTGGCTCCTGGGCAGTTTAGGTGGAGGGTGGTTTTCACTGCCCCAAACTCCCAGAGGCCCCTGAATGGCTCCCTGCAACCTTCACACTGAAGAACTAGAGTTGGACTCTTGTCATCTCCATAGAATGAAAAAGAGGTAAATAAAAATAGGAGTTGATACCTGACATGAGTCACCAGGGTGCTTAAAACCCTTGTGGAGTAGCTTTTCACTCAGGCAACTTATGGAAAGGTTGCTCTGTACATAGTCTTCTCAATTATACATGGTATTTATCATATTTACATATATTACTACATATAGGGCTGTTAAGAAATTGCTTTTAAAAAATGGGATCTTTATAAACTAAGCTGCTAACATTAAGAAAACTCCTACTAGTGACTTATGCCTGGGGGTGGCCAGAAAACGCTTCACCTGTGATCATCAGTGCTAGCACTGCAGCATTCAAAATTCAACAGCAAGGGACTACTTTTATTTAAAGTGAATTATGGATCATTAAGTAAATTTTAATCTTATGCTGAAATATATATCAGGTTTGCTCACTTTCTAAATTTGCCTTTTATGTTTCTTTTCTTAAGCCTGTCCAGAATTTCAATAGTGGTAATTTTCTTTTTTCAATCCCTTCCCTGGAATCTCCCCTTCCTCCACTGAAATAGTCACTGAGTGCCAATCCTGGGAAAGGCATTTTTCCACGAGTTGAGGTGATATGATATAGAGTTAGAGAGAAGAGGTGTGGAGGGGGCAGGAGAATCTATCTTTAAAGACCATCAAAAAAGTCAAAGCCAGTGTTTTCTTTAGAAGCAACAAATAAGGAGGATTTTACCAGTATTGTTAGGGCAGCATCCTCACACACCAAGGGACTATCTACCATGGTGTACTTGGAGTGAAGGTCAAGAAAGGTATTTATCTTATAAAAACCATCAAGTTTAAATTCTATTAGTCACTCATTCCTTTTAAATTAAGAAGTCTTTCTCTTTGAAATCTCAATTACTCCCTAAAACTAACATATTAAATCCATAAGTCCCTTTTGGATGAATTGTAAATAGGATCAGACCTGTGATTTCAATAGAGGAAGAAATTCCCAGTTTGGAAAACTCTTCACTGATATAGATGAGCTGGGAACTGCAACTTCCCCTTGTTCTTTCCTGATTCTCAGGTTGGATTACTATTGCATGCTGATGCCAACGCTTTAACACCTTAGCATGAAATGCTCTCTTCAGAGGAGAATTGTGTTAGCAAAAGGAAGAATGTCACTACCATGAAAAGTGACAAAGAACAGTTTTTGATACTTCATAATTCAGCCCCAAGTAGGACTTTGGTATAAACTCTACAAGGTGACTTCAGGGCATTTTAATACTGAGGAAGGGCACATCTCCTCCCCAACTGTGCTATCTTGATCTGTCTGGCTTCATTTACCCATCAGGCATGTGCTTGAAAATTGAAGACTTGTCTTTTGATAATTTCAAGATAAGGGACACTCCTGTTTTTAGAATGAGAACCCCAGAGAAAAGTAGATTAGACTTTATGAAGTACCTTCTGGTGGAAATATGGGGCTCGTTTTTGGTTCTTATTCTTATTATTTTTAATCTCTTCCCTTCTCTCCTCCACAATAATATATAACCACTACCCACAGTTTGCTCACTGAATTCCTATGTCAGCAGATATAATGAATAAATATCTTAAAAGCAGAGGATGAAGGGTTTTATATTAATATGAAAAAATATATTAGTTTTCTTCCTCTGATTCCACTGAGGTCACAAACAAATTAAGACAACATCCCCCCCCCCCAGAAAAAAAAACCCAAACAAAACAAAACAGAACAAAAAAATAAAAACTACACCCCCACATGAAATCAAAAATATTCTTTGGACCAAGAATATGTAAAAACTGGCTCAGAATAACAGTATTACTGAGACGCCTTTGCTGAACTAAGAGTCCTTAAGTATGAGGCACCTGAATAACATGAGAAACATTCAACACCAGGTCAACTCTCTCTCAGATCCACAAGGCTGGGACATGAAGCTTAGAATTTATCAGCCAGGGTGGTAGGGTCCCCTCCATACTCACTTTTGTTGTGTAAGAAATATTCCCAAGGAGAAAAGAAGTTCAGCCTATGGAACAAAGGAACTTAAAACTTAGGAAAGGAAGAGCTTGATGGTATCCTGAGTAACAAAACAAATAAGCTTCTGAATTCCTGTCTTCAAGCTAGCTAGGGGAGCAGCTTCAATTCACCAGAGGAAGAAACCTCCAGCTTGGAAAATTCTTCATGATAAAAATGAACAAATCTCCTCAGACATTATCTAAGAGAACTGTCTGGGAATTATGACTTAACCCTTGTTTAACCTATGGCTGGGATAGCTCTGTCTGGGGAAAAGTTACTTGGAAGTACCTCAGTTAAAATAAGGCAAAATGCCCAAAAGACAGAGTGAAGTTGGAATTTCAACCCACACAGCCCCCATAGGGACCAGGAAGGGATGGGGTTACTTGATAAAGACATTCTAGGAGTGGTGTAGGTCCTTGACACTTGGTGCCTGGGGACCTAATTGTTTAAGCCTACAACCCTGGTAGAACAGAATGGAATGGATGAATGGAGTGTAATAGAAAGGCCATAGGTGACCCCTTTTGGTATTCACTGACATGGGAAAAGATCTGTAAACTTAGTAAGGTCTCAGTACTGAAGCTATCTGCAAGGCCATAACCACTTTCAAAATGTCACTGGTCCCTCCCCTCCCTCTTCATTTAAATCTCAATGACCTTTTAATATCTATATTTAGAGTAAACAAACATTGCAAATTAAAGACCAAACATGAAACATGTTTGAAATCTTCTCAGGAACTCTGTGAGGAAATAGTGAAGAGAGTTAAGCCCTCAAACTACTTTGGTCAATCAAAATCTTTATCTTGTTTGGTTTTCCCATACTCCATATCTTGTCCCCACATTTGTACACCAGGAGAGAAAAAGAGCACCAAAGAACTTCTAGTCACTGGATTTTTCCGCTCCCACCATTGCCCCCATTTAGTAAATTTTATGAGGTCTGGACTCTGCAGAAAATCTAGTTCTCCCTTCTGTTTTCCACCCCTCCAGGATGCCGAGCATCCTGAAAATGCCAATCATCAAGTCTCCACAAGATTCATTTGCAGGTTAATTTTGCCGGGGAAGAAGGAGGACAGCTCCCCCCTTTGCAAGGAACTACACACATTAAAAAATCACTTGTATTTAGGGATGGGGGTGGGTGGGGGAAGATGGAGCTAGGGAGAAAAAAGGGGTCCCCATGGATACTTTTCTTCTGGCGCATGACTAAACATTGTGTGTGAGAGAGAGTGCAAACAAAATTGTTTCCATAGTCACAAATATGCAGCACTAGAAACATAGCCACTAGTGAGGAGGCGCCCACCATGCATGTTATGAAGGTGAGGAGCACAGGTCTCAGATGTAAACAGGCTGTTCTTGTGCCGTCAACAATCTGTACATGGCAGCTGGCATTGTTTTCATGTGAATCTAGTTGGGGAGAAGAGAGACATTGTCAATCAGTAACCATAAGGATTTATAGGTATAAAACAATTTACATTTAAGTAGAACCAGGAATTTCCTTCCTATTAGAGCAGAGGAGATGGGGGGGGGGTCCTGACCAAATATGGGAATTTCTAATTGGTAAAATGGTAAAATAAAATTCTGTATTTTATATATGCCATATAAACTTACTATATAAAAACACTGTCACTTTTGATAATTGAGTGGAGCAGCCTAGGGGATAGAGTGCTGGCCACAGAATCAAGAAGGGCTAGGTTCAAGTCCTACCTTTGACATATACTGGCTATATAACCCTAGACAAATCAACTAACCTTTAAGACCCTAGCCTACTCTTTAGGGCCATGCAAGTTACAAAGCAGGTGTTAAATCCCCTCAACTGCTGCCATAATATCCTCATGTTGTTTAGTTGTTTCAGTCATATTTGACTTTGACCCAATTTGGGGTATTCTTGGCAAAGATACTGGAGTGTTTTGTCATTTCCTTCTCCAGCTCATTTTACAGATGAGAAAACTGAGACAAATAGGGATAAGTGACTTGCCCAGGGTCACAGAGCTAGTAAATGTCTAAGGTCAAATTTGAACTCAAGAAGATGATATCTTCCTGACTTTAGGCCCCGGTGCTTCTTGATTCCAGATCTGGCACTCTATCTACTATATCATCTAGCTGTCCACACTATTATTAATTTCCCAGTTAAAAAAGAGAAGAGTCATAATTTTAAACTTAGAAGCATTTGTAAAAGCTATCTAATGTCCTCCTTTTACAGATGAGAAGACTGGGGTCTATAGAGATTAAATCTAAGATTAAGACCTGGCTCCCAGGTGGCTAGGTGGCACAGTGGATAAAGCACCGGCCTTGGAGTCAGGAGTACCTGGGTTCAAATCCGGTCTCAGACACTTAATAATTACCTAGCTGTGTGGCCTTGGGCAGGCCACTTAAACCCATTTGCCTTGCAAAAAACCTAAAAAAAAAAAAAAAAAAAAAAAAAGACCTGGCTCAGCTCACACAAGGAGGTATTTGGGAGAGTTAGGATTCTGGTAGAAGTCCATTGGCTCCAAACAATAAGCCACACACTGTTTTTTAGTATGTTGGTGTTACAAATATAAAATAAAATGACCATTTAATATAAAAGAAGATCGAGTGGGAGAAACACTAGATGTAGACAGAACACCTAGGTTTGAATACTTCACTGTATTTCTCTCCTGAGTTTTAAACAGAAATAACCTTAAAAACAGAAAGGAAAAGATAAAAAAAAATCTATGTGATTGTTGTTGCAGATTGTCCCCTTTGTCCCAGAAAACATGAATAAGAACATGAATCAATAATACAGCAGTCCTCATGAACAAAAAGCAAAAGGCTTTGGGGAGCTTTGTGCTTTCAGATGTTGGTTGTGATATCATTTAGTCTTACTTAAGTTTTTTCTTTGATATAAGGGAAAACTCATTGGGGGGTCAGGAAGGGTTGAAGAGAAGGTTATATCTGGAACTGCTATGATCTAAAACAAAAGACATTAAAATAAAATCTTCATTCTTAAAAGACTATGAGAAGCAAGAGACAAGTGTGCCTCACTTAGATAATTCTTATTTTGATTTCTTAAAGGGAAAAAACCCCAAAACCTTGTGGTCTTACCATTGAATCTAAAAATATTTATTAGTTACTCAAAAAGATATAGAAGGATGTAAAATAATAATCATACCACCCATGGGGTGTTGGGAAATTAAAGATATTGAAAAAGAGGTGAACCTGCCATTCCTGAAAGATAACATTCATGGGGTGTCCAGTAGTCTCTTACCTAGGGTTAACAACTTTCTTTCTCCTTTTCTCAGACTACCTCCAGTTGGAGAATTTCTGTTTTATTATCCCAGACTCCCCTGACCTGGGTCGTGCAGTCAGCTTTAGATGGATGGGTCATGATTCAAGCCAAACATCCTATTTGACATCAACAGCTGACTGAACCTGTTCCCTGAGGTTTCAGTTGGAGGCCTTGGGAATATCCAACTAGTCTTTTCAAAACTGCAGTTTACTTGTTTGTTGACCCACTTCATCCTGTCATTGTAGGATATCCTTTTTTAGAGTAATTACCAATCAGTTAGTGGATGGAAGGCCCTAGGCAATATTGGTCTGGTGCTGCCAAGGGAACTGCATATGTAAGAGTTTTTTTTTCTTAGGGGTGAATTGAATGTTTGACCAATATAGCCCAAGAATGATGTCATAAACACTCAAAAGACTCTTGGTAGAAAAAAAGATTCCCTAGCCCTGCCCTAGACAATCTAACAGGACTAGGGTAGCAACTGGGATTTCCCTAGGTCAAAGTATTTTTCAAACTGTCAATCTGACCCACCCAATACATAGTGCACTTACATGCTGTATATAATATATATGCATGTGCCCACATCTTGGTGTAATATAAAATAATTATAACAATAAAATAATTACAATGTGGAAGTCCAACATAGAGAGAAGTGAAAACACTACAAAGAAGCAACGAAATAACAGAAAAGATAGAAAACAAGTTATGTAGAAAGAAACTCAAAAAAAAAGGGTCTGGATGAAAAGGTGACTTAAGTTTACTGAACAGAGAAACTCCAAGCTATCAGTTATTTTTTCTGTCCTCAAAGGACATTGATTATTTGATCCTCACAACCCTGTGAAACCCTGTGATTATTATTCCCACTTTACAGATGAGGTAACTGAGGGTAAGACATTAAGAGACTTGCCCAAGATTAAACAGCTAGCACTCATTTGAGGTGGGATTTGAACTCAGATCTTCTTGACTTCAAGCCCAGAACTCTTATTAAGTCATGTTCCTTGAAAGAATCAAAGGAAATGGGCTTAAATTTTAGCAATAGAGAAGTAACTTAGATGTAAGGAAAAACAATAATCCTTGAAATTAACAATGGGATGAAAAATCAAGGAAGCAAATGGAGCGCCACCCCTTCCTCAGATATTTCAGAAACTCCTCTGGCTGGGATGGTTTATCTGCCCTGTGGCTGGGTGGGTATTAGATGACTTCTGCAGAGCCCTCTTCCAACCCTATGGATTTCATTTCCTACCTCCCCAACAGCATTGGAAAGAATGTGAACAATCTTCTCATGGGGTGTGGCTACAACACTTTGCCCATTGATTTCAATGATTCGATGTCCTACTCGAACTCCGCCCCGTTCTGCTATCCCTCCTCGCATGAGGCTGCAGATCTAGTGAGAAAAAGACCAAATGAATCCTGCTGACCAGGGAAACACCATACCGTTGTGATCTCCGAGGAAGTCCCTGGATAATCTGCAAAGAAGAAACCTTCCTTATACTAAAAACATGACAGATATAGCTGTGTCCTACATGACATTTGAATCACACTATCCAACAGAAATCTAAGTTCATACTATATGTTTATTCTGAAAATCACAGCTCAGAACCAGTTCTTGGTCACTTACTTGTGCATTCTTTCTATTTTTAATTATCTACATTAGACTATTTTCCTAACAGTCACAAATCCCGGTTAGTATTTAATGAATGAAAAACTGACTGCCTGGTGACAGCAATGCATGTTAAGAAACTTTGGATTAAATGGTGGAATAGAGAGTGGAGAAGAAGAGACTAATATAGAAGGAGATAGTAATGGGTGGGTGGGAATGAGGATGGCTATTAGGCTAGCAGTGGTGGGAATAGAAAGAAAATGTTATTTATAAGGTCCTTAAGGAAGAGGACTCTTGTTTTTTTCTTATAGTCTCTTTGTCTAGTATAAAGCCTGCCACATTTTTTTTTTTTAAACTGCAAGTATAATTTTGTGGTTCTGGGGAGTGAAGAATGCTCTTCATCCTAAGAGCTCAGGAGTGAAGAACTGACTTTCCTATGGAAAATCAGCTTCTATGCCACAATAAATAGTCTTGTTCACCTGTGACAATGAAATGTTAAGTGATAGCATTTATTAAAACCTACTATGTACTATGTACATTATGCTAAACTGTGGGAATACAAAGAAGGGAGAAAATCACTCTTTCCCCACCCCAAAAGTAGTTATCAGGCGACAGAGATGAGACCACTCTAGGTATTTCTGACTTTGAGTCTGCTTTTTTACCTATGCTATGCTATATCTTGCCTGGCACAAAGTTGGCACTAAATAAATGTCTGTTTATTGAGTGATGGAGATAAGAGATTTTGGAGAAAGAACTGATGGCCTTGGTAGCTAAATGGATATGAGAGCTAAAAAATGAAGATTCAAGTATCAAAAATATAAGTGGATGGTTTAAAATAAAGAAGACTGGGTACAGTTTGGTACTACTGATAGAAATAGTGAAATCAGGAGCAATAAAAATTAGACAGAGAGGGGATAGATATGCTGAGTTTGAGGAACTGTTTCATCCAGGTGGAGCTGTTGGTCTGCAGTTTGGAAGAGAGATATAAGCTAGAAATATACATTTGGGAGAGATCAGCATTGTGCAATAGCTTAATATCAGTATTAATTGTCCATGAGTCTACATAATAGCTTGGAATTAAAAAAAATATAATACTACCATCTAACAAAGCCAAGGTCATTTTTTTTTAAAAAAAAGAATACTTTCATCTTCCTTTGACCTCTTCATTTCAGAATATGGTTTATTTCAAACAATGCATAAGCATTTCATGAGATCATTTAAAAATACTGTTTCTTTGAGAGATAAGGAACATTTTCCTATTTGCATTGATTCTTGGTAAAAACAATATTGAGGACAAGGAGATGCTCTGGGATTCTCTCTGATCTTCTTGACTGACTTACCCTAGCTCTAACAATTTCTGGAAATGTATTTTTTAATATTCTAGAAAAAATAATGAAAAGAGGATTTTAATTTAAAAATAAAAAATGACTCATGCCATATAGTTTTTGCTCACTTATTTGCTTCTTTCAAAAACAAATAGTGGGGTGGACATTCCTGTAGGGTAGTTGTACTATGGAGACAGTTTTTGTTAGAATGGAGTTGAATGGCCTGTAAACATCACTAGAATTAATATCTAGAGCTGTATTTTTGTAGAAAATCCAAAATATTTTCTGAGAGGAAATGAAACATTTCTAATATGCCAGGATATTTTGAGGAAGATAAATAAGTATGCAAATAAAATGAGAACCAGAGATAGAGACTAGACCTGTAATTTCACTGAAAAAAGGGAATCCCTAACTCCAGGGAAGTAAACTACCTTTGCCAATACAAGTTGGCACCATTGCATCTTACATAATCTTAGAGAGTTGCCGAAAGCATTGACAAGTTAAGTAACCACATAAGCTATTGTATGTCAGAGGTAAAACTTGAATCTTCTCAGCTTTAATTAAGGTTTGCTCTATCTACTACACCATGACTATTTCCTGAGAGATGTAACTTAATTAAACTTGGGCTTTCACATACCTTTTACAGGGTTCTCTATAGCAAAGGCTATATTACAAATTTGAATTTTAAAGGATTGGTTATAACTTTTCTTCATGGATATGACCATAGCTTTAGCCACAGAAAACAAAGAGAAGGGATGAAAAGTCTGGCAAATGCAGACAATGTAGCTAATCAAATTGTAGATAGGACTGGAGCTCACAATAGAAAGAGGTGAGGGCTGGAAATACAGAATGTCCCAAAAGTCTGAGTGCTATTGTCAGTTGAGGTAGTAAAGCTTAATAGTGCTGTTTAATTAAAAGATATTTAATTAATCCCTCTATTGCTTTGAGAGTAAGCTACATAGAAATGATACTTGAACTCACTGGAGTGGTTAAGATCCCTAGAAGGTAAGAAAAGGTTACTTAGGACCAAGGCCAAAGCTACATTCACATAAAGAAGAAGGGTTGACAAAGAACTAAGAAGAATTCAAAGACACAGTCAAGTCTGGTCTGGAGAGACCACTTATATGACCACTGGGGTACCATTTACATTTTTAAGTAAAAACAGTCAGCCTGTATAGGCTCCAGCTTATCTCTGTCAAGATGAAATCTGTAGAGGAAGGAAAAATGAATGAATCTAAATGTGCTGATTATCCTGTTTCTTTGGAGATATGACATATTTAAAAAACCAAAAACTATATGATTCTGATGGGGTTTTGGGAATTTCTTCAAATACCTGGTTGGTAGGACTTACAATTCCATTCTGGACACTGAAACCCAGCTGGTATCGGAGGTCTGGTCTTCTAATCAACACAGTGGTGACTGGGGGGCATCTCACAATGTTCAGCTTCACTCGAGACTGGTTCTTTAAACCCTGAAAGGAACCCATGGGCATGGTGAAGACAAAAACTAAGCAGCAGGGGACTCAATAACAAAGGAAAAACCAAATTCCTATAGGCTTTTTTTTCCTAACAATGTTCCCTCTCCCCCTCTTTGAGATCCCACCAAATTGACTTCTTTTCTCACACACAATATCCCATCTCTTATCTGAGTGCATGGTAAACACTTAATAAACTAAATAAAAGAACTGTTTGTCTTCTACCTCTCCCCACCATGTTCTAGTAGACTTAAAAACTCCAAAAGAGTAGATAGCTTTTTATCTAGCATGTGCCCACTTCATAGTAGATATTTAGTAAATGCTTGTGAATTGAGTAGGTGATTTTTCACTAATAATCATAGCTAATATTTAAGTAGTAAACTTTATAATACCTTGAGCCTCAAAATACTCCTGTGAGATAGGTGCTATCATCATCTTCATTTTATAGATACTGACATTGAGAAATTTTAAGTGACTTTTTTAAAGTGACTTGCCCAGGGTCACATAACTACTTGATGGTTAGTACTTGTACTCACGCCTTTCTGACTCTAAAATTTTGTACTCTATTGAAAATATCACTTATCAACTGCTATAAGGACTGTGATTCCAAAGTTCCCAACATGGACAAGCCAGATAGCTTGTAGTCCTATAAACTAGTTCCTGATTCAATATCAAACACTATTGCTGCTTAAATTCTGAAAAAAAAAAACAAACAACCCTGAATATTTTAAATGCAAGTCATTCTGGCTGCCAAGAATTCTGCTTCTCCGGGGGATATTTCTTTTTTTTTAATTTTAAAATTAAAAAATTTTCAATCATTTTAAAATTATTATTTCACTAAATGATTTCATTATTTTATTAAAATTATTATTTCATTAAATCTTGCATGTAAATTATAATTATGAGCTGTTTTCTAGGAAAGTATTAAAACACTGTTTTGTAGACAACTGTCACATGGACTCTTCTGCCAAAAAGACAAAGTATTGACTAAGAACAGTTTGCTCAAGGTTCCTTGAAGTGGGGGGGGGAGAAGAAATGTGGAGAAGAGGGAGAGAAGCAGAGAACTACCCTTTTTTTGGTTTTTGCAAGGCAATGAAGTTAAGTGACTTGCCCAAGGTCACACAGCTAAGTAATTATTAAATGCCTGAGGCTGGATCTGAACTCAGGTCCTCCTCAGGTCTGGTGATCTTATCTACTGTGCCACCTAGCTGCTCTTTTTTGGGGGAGTGAAAATCAAAACTCTTTTGCAAAGCAGGTGCATCACACTGGCAATGGTCAGCTCTGAGGTTACCATCTGTGGATAAGTAAGAACCTTGGATTTCCACTCCTCCCCAGCTGTTTTTGGCATTTTATTGCTTACTGATAATTATAAGAGGGGATACTCACCAAAAGGAATGGGAAGCAAAATTCAATTTAGCTAATTCTACCCCCTGCACAAGTTTCATGGTAAGGGAGGATGTTGTTGAGATGAATAGGTAAATTGAAATCTGGAGAAGACCCATGGGCTTCAGCAGTCCACAGTATTCCTGCCCAATCCTTTCCTTATTCCCTCTCTTACTAGAGTAAATTCTTCCATGAAACAAAATAAAATAAAGAATTCTAAAAAACCAAAAGGATTAACAGCATCTTTTTTGGGGTCTAGTTAAAACAAGCTCTCCATTCTGGTTCTAGCTTGAGATCCCTTCTTTCTCCCCTTTCCTACCTAGTGTTTTTTTTTTTTTAGGTTTTTGCAAGGCAAATGGGGTTAAAAGTGGCTTGCCCAAGGCCACACAGCTAGGTAATTATTAAGTGTCTGAGACTGGATTTGAACCCAGGTACTCCTGACTCCAAGGCTGGTGCTTTATCCACTACACCACCTAGCCGCCCTCTATTGAAGAATCTTACCATCACCATATGATTAGTTGTCCCTTTTTAGGAAAGTCCCAAAGCTGAATTTACTAATACTAAACAATGCATAAGAGAACCAAGGGGAATATTTTTAAAGAATGAAAGAGGTAAATTTTAATCTCTGAAATAGAAAAAAAAGCATAACTTTGCTACTGGAGGTCATTGTTTCAACAGCAAATTAAATAGCAATGGCCATTTCAAAATTGAGTGCAGGTATAACTGTTATTTAAGGATGTGGCATTAGTTTAGCTACAGAGAATAAAGAGTAGAAATAATTAAGTCCTTCTCTGATCAGATAAACATAGCTGTATGGTTTCTTAGTGATGGATCACCAAGAGGTAAAGTAAACTTAAAAAAAAAGTTAAAGTGTTGGATTAGATAACAAAAAGATGGGTTCAAATGTTGCCTCTGATACTGAGTACCCGGGAGTTGACTTCAGTGAGCCTGTTTTCTCATCTGTAAAATAAAGGTAGGAACTAGATAGAATCTGACATCTCTTCTAGATCTAAATATATGATCAATGTTAGAACCAATCTTATTTAACATTTTAATAAATGATTTGAAATAGTGTACCTACAGAGTGTTAGTCACTGTGCTAAGTATTTAAACAGTATCTCATTTGATCCCCACTCTAGGAGAGAAGTGCTATTTTTAAACAAGTATTTTATAGTGAAGAAAATGAGGCAGACAGAAGCTGACTTGCTTCAGGTCACACAACTAGTGTCTGAGGTTAGATTGGAACTCATAACACCAGCATCTTCCAGGGAGTAAAATTCTAAGCTGATGGGGAAAGAATGAAAGACCTCATAAGGTAATGTGAATAGACAGAAAAATGACAGCCTTAAATGCTACAGGGCAAAATCGTGGTAATAGATATAGGGGAAAATACTCCAAACAATATTAAATATTTTGTGAGGAATAGAATAAATTCTATTTTGGAAGTGAGTTGGAGATATCTATAATACATCCAAGTAAAGTTTCTCTGATCATACAAGTGTGGACCATGGTTTTCTCATGATTGATGCTAGAAACAATCTTTAACAGGATATAAGTAGCATCTGTAATTCTGTAGGTAACATTCATCTTTGAGATAAGATCTGAGGGATTGGCAGGGGTGTGCAAGCTTGGGCTGGTGAAAACCCATCATTAAACATTCTGTGTGAACACCTCAAAAACTGGCAATTGCCACAAATTGAGGTTTTATTTATTGTTCTGCTGTCAATAACTGATAAACATTTAGTAAGTACCTATTCTGTGCTAAGATATGTGATGAGTAATGGGGATCTGAAGGAAGGGAAAAGACAGTATCTACCCTCAAGGGGCCCACAATCAAATGGGGGAAATAGTTCATAAAAAGAGGCTGAAAGGGAGATGGGCAGGGGAAGGAGGGACAGGAGCATTCTAAAATCACAGTAAAGCCTTAATAAAGTGTTAATAAGTCAATTAAACTTAAAAGCATGTGTGCATACTTCCATAACCTCCAGTACAACCCCAACCCTACCTGCCCAATAGGTTAAACATCTATCAGCATACCCAGACAAGACAATTATTTTTGAAGGAGTCAACCTCATTATCTGGGCCCTCTCCTAATGTCTGCCACAATTCAATCCTTCTTCATGAGTTTTATAGAGTTTCCTTCAACTAAGTTATTAAGGCTGTGATTATCTTAAACCCCTACCCAGATTACTATTAGGAAAACCCCAGTTTATTAATGTCTCCAGGCACAGAGAAGTTGTCCTCAAGAAGCTACATCTTTCTTCCTATGGGCCAGGACATTCAGAGACAGAGGAGAAAAAGGGATGGAATGTATTCTGGTACATGGAGTAGAAATTAACTAGAAAATAGGTCAAATCTGTAGAGCCCACAGAGGGAAAGGGGAAAAAGCCTCACGAATGAGTTGACAAATAAGATTCAATGTGAAATATCTGTTGCCTATCCCCACCCCCCCAGAGGTTGATAATCACCATTCTTTGGCTCAATATACCTGAGGAAGATCATTGCTGTTTTCTGTACTTTACAGACACCAAAGACAGATCTAGAAATGTGAGAACAATCCAGTTTGAAGCTGAATTAACCTAATGGAATCTACATATTGAGGCAGGCTGGTATACAGAATATGGAGTCACAGGATCTGGATTCTGCTACTCACTAGTATGTGTCTAATGAGACAAAATGGGATGAATAAAAAGCCATTTACTGTTGGAGCACCTAGGTGGCTCACTGGATAGAGCACCAGACAAGGAGTCAAGACTTGAGTTCAAATTTGACCTCAGGCAGTAACTGTATGACCTTGGGCAAGTCACTTAAACCCTGTTTACTTCATTTTCCTCATCTGTAAAGAGAGCTGGAGAAGGAAATGATGAACCACTTCAAGTATCTTTGCCAAGAAAACCCCAAATGGGCTCAGAAGAGTTTGAAATGATAATGATAATGATAATTTCAAATCCAGGGGATACAACCAGGAAATCAAGACAATCCCTGATGCCAAGGAGATCACATTCTAAAAGGGTGAGACAACACACACACCTAAAGGAGTTTGGACTCAAGTCAGTTAGAAAGGTCCAGATAAAAAGCATATGGTAAAGCTATGTCATTTCCATTGAAAAACTTAAGTCTGCTTCTGACACTAAATTATGAGCTAGTGCCAAGGACTTTCCTTGTATGAAGAATTTTCTTTTCTGGGCCTTCACTAGATAGCCGCCTTGATGCTGCAGGCAGGCTAGCTAGCCTTCTCATCGGGAGAGTGAATCACTCAAATCCCATCTCTGAACTTACTATCTATGTGTGATATTGGGTAAACCTGTGAACCTCACCTGGCTACAGTTACCTTGTCAGTAATGATGGTTGGACAAAAGGGATACTGGGGTTCCTTCAAGCTTTAGAACAAGGGCTCTTGAATTTATTTGAATGTGTCACAGGCCCCTTTGGCAGTCTCACAGAGCCTATGAACCCGTTCTCTGAATAATGCTTTCAAATGGATAAAATACATGGGATTACAAAAGAAGCCAATTATATTAAAATTCAGGTCAGTTAGGTGACACAGCGTATAGAGCACTGGGCCTGAAGGCAGGAAGACTCCTCTCCCTGAGTTTAAATCTGGTTTCTGACCCTTACTTACCAGCTGTGTAACCCTGGGAACTTCACCCTATCTACCTCAAATTCCTCATCTGTAAAATGAGCTGAAATCTTCTTCATAAATAGCAAACTACTTCTTTGCCAAGGAAAACTCCAAATGGGGTTGTGAATTGAACATGAATAAAAACAATTTAAAAATTAAATTATTAAAATGTTTTAATAAACATTATTATTAATTATCAATTATTAAAATATTTTAATAAAAGTTCATGGACCCCAGAGATCAAAAAACCCCAGCTGTATAAACTCCATGATACTAAAGTCATTTAGTTTCTCTGGAACTCAGTTTTCTGTAAAATGAGGCCATAGGCCATCTCTAAGGTTCCTCCTAACTCTAAATTGATAATCTTATGGCCACTATATTCCTTATCTCTTCCCTAAACCTTTTCTTCGCTTCCTGTTTATAAAAGTATACTTGTCACATGCGATGACAATATACTGAATGAAAAGTTTTCTTTAGAAGCATTCTTTTCCCCACTCTCCTCCCTATGCTAAGAAAGACTGTTGATTTTCTCCTAAGCAAATGAAATCATGTTTATTTTGAAGTGATGGGCAGAGATAGATTGATTCAATAGGAAAAGTTCTGGCTGTCTGTTCACTACTTCCATGTGGATTATCTTCCTGTTTAAAGGGTTGCAGGATTCAGTGAAAAGTATTGTTTTAAAATCTTGGTTCTGCTACTTATTTGCTGTTTGACCCTGGGTAAGTCACCCAAACTCTTGGAACCTTAAATAACTCATGTGTAATATGAAGGAATGGGCAGCTAAGTGTTGAAGTGGATAGAGCACTGGGCCTGAAGTCATGAAGACTCATCTTCCTAGTCTCAGACACAAAACTGTGTGACCTGGGCGAGTCACTTAATGGAAAGTTGGACATGACTGAAACAATTGAACAACAACAATATGAAGGAATTAAAGGAATAATATCTGAGATCCTTTCCAAGTCCTTAGAAAGCTCCTGTATGACATGGCACTGGAAGGGGGCCTTAGAGATTATCTAATTGACAAGTTTCTAACATGTCTTGTATCATAGATCTCTTTGGTAGTCTAATGAAACCTAAAGACTTCCTTCTCAGAATGATGTTTCATAATGCAGAAAATAAAATATATAAACAAAAAACTAATTATATTGAAATACAAATATATATTTATAAAATTCAATTTTTTTTAAAGTCCACAGATCTCAGGTCAAGAACCCTTGGAATTAAGACCTAAATAATTTAAGTGACTTGCCCAAAGTCATACAGTTACTTAGTGGTAGGGCTAGGACCAACTGTTCTTTCCAAGAGACTGCCATTTCCAGGGTTAATTCATGGATAAGGTTTCGTTAGACATTTTCTAGGATCCTAAGATTCAGGCAAAAACTAGCACAAAATAAATGCTCAAAATTCATCTTTCAGAGTCTAGTGGACTAGGCTTAAATAATATCCCTTTTTATATGCCAAGAGCTTTTCAGAGCTCTTTGTTCTCAGAT
The DNA here is from genome assembly GCF_037893015.1 of Macrotis lagotis. NCBI lineage: Eukaryota > Metazoa > Chordata > Mammalia > Peramelemorphia > Peramelidae > Macrotis > Macrotis lagotis. Next base: position 109,301,216 of record NC_133666.1, on the reverse strand, counting down.
TTCATTCATGGGTGTCTCTACTATTTAAAAAAAATAATTTGAGTTAGTTCTCTCGGTATGGGAACTTTGATTCTGTTTAATTTTAATTCCATCACTGCCAACATCCTATCTGTTTTGGGTATTTTTTTGCTATTTGAGGCTACTGTGTTTTCTTAAGAGACTCAAGTCTTTTAATTGCTAGAATTTAGTTAATGGTCTCTGGTTTACTTAACTTCATGCAGATACTGCTGAGTGTCTCCCAGCCTCTCCCAAGACTCTCTGTAAAAACTCCTATATGGATAAAGATATGATACTTCTTAGTGGTGCTATGGGATGAGGTCTGTTTGGGTAAATGTCAGCAATGCTTGACTGTGCAATCTTTTATTCTCCTTTACAGGGAATGATGCACCCCTCTGGACTGGTGCATCAGCATTCCAGAAAGCCTCTCAGTAGGTATAGGAGACCCAAACTAACTCACCTCTTTCTTTAGTCCTTCATAGGAAGGACAAACTCTGTCATTTAACCACTGTTTCAATAATGGGATGGAGGGGGCAGCTAGCTGAATAGAGAGTACAGGCCCTGGAGTCAGTAGGACCTGAGTTCAGATCCGGCCTCAGACACTTAATAATTACCTAATTGTGTGGCCTTAGGCAAGTCACTTAACCACACTACCTTGCAAAAAAAAAACCCCCAAAAATAATGCAGTGGGGACGGGACTTGATATTTTGTTGGTATATAGTATTGTGTTAGTTGTGGGATTTGAACCCATGTCCTCCTGACTTTGAGTCTGGCTCTCTATAGCTTTTAATTCTATGTTCTGGGACTGGAGTCAGGAATACTCTTCTTCTTGATTTCAAATTTGGTCTTAGTCACTTACTAGCTGTGTGACCCTGGGCAAGTCATTCAATCCTATTTGTCTCAGCTTCCTCATCTGTAAAATGAGTTGGAGAAGGAAATGGCAAACCACTCCAGTACTGTAATCAAGAAAACCAAAACAGGGTCAGAAATAATTGAAAAAAAAAAAAAAGAACAACTATCTCATTCAATAATACCACTTTATATTTATATAAGGAGTCACAAAAGTCTCAGTGCAATTTAAATCCATTAAAATACTGCAAAACTAACCAACATATAAAAAAACTGAGATGAAACAGCTCCCCACTTCTGGAAAAGAGGGAATAAAGTACCTTCTTTTATTTCTTCTTTGGAGAAATTCTCATTTTAATGAGAGGCTTTTCCTCATACCTGAGAAATTATCTATTTATTTTCTTTTTTTATTTTTTTGCAAGGCATTGGGGTTAAGTGGCTTGCCCAAGGCCACACAGCTAGGTAATTATTAAGTGTCTGAGGCCACATTTGAATTCAGGTCCTCCTGACTCTGGGCCAGTGATCTATTCACTGTGCCACCACCTAGCCACCCCTATCTATTATTTTCTATTATGCTATAAATTAGGTGTGACTTACAGCATGATACAATAACTTTTGTCTTGTTAAATTCAATGTGAAAAGGAAAATAGGGTAGAGCAATCTAGTTTTTCTACATGCTAGATGAGGGCAGGGTATAGAGGTCTGAGTCTAGAGACAGGGAATAATATTAACCAACAGCATTTTATTTGATATTTCTTTGTCCCCAGCCACTGTGCTGAAAGCTTTGTACTTATTATTTCATTGGATCCTGATGACAACACTAGAAATCAGTTGCTATTAATATCCTCATTTTACAGATAAGGAAATGGAGGCAAATAGAAGTTAAGTGACCTGCCCAGAATGATACAGTCAGAAAGTGTCAGGGTCCACATTGGAACTTCTAGTCTTTTTGCTTTCAAGTTCTCTTCAACACTCTATCCACTGAGCTATCTAGAAGACCTAAGTACAAATCTGACCTCAGATATTTACTAGGTGACCCTTGGGCAATCTCTCTATATACTTCAGTTCCCTCGTCTGTAAAATGAAGATCATAATAGGATCTATTTCTTAAGGTTGTTAGATCAAATGAGGTAATATCTGTGAATACTAGTTGCTATTACTGTTATCTTTTCAAAAAAAAGTTGCTTTATTTGATCTGCTGTTTCTAACCAATATAAAAATTCCCTCCATTAACTGATGGTGTCTGATGTCTTTTTTTAAATTAAAGATGCCAGCTTTAGCCTTACCAGATCTAAAATCATATTATAATGCACCAGTCATCAAAACTATCTGGTATTGGCTAAGAAAGAGTAGTGGTTCAGTGGAACAGATTAGGTGCAAAAGAGAAAGCAGGAAATGATTATAGTAATCTGCTGTTTGATAAACTCAAAGAGTCCAGCTTCTGGGATAATAACACTCTCTTCGATAAAAACTATTGGGAAAATTATAAATTAGTATGGCCGAAACTTGGATTAGACCATCATCTCACACCCTGTACCAAGATAATATCAAAATGGGTACAGGATTTAGATATAAAAGACAATATTATAAGCAAACTAGAAGATCAAGGAACAGTTCATCTGTCAGATCTATAGAAAGGGAAGCAGTTTATGACCAAGGAAGAGATGGAGAACATCATTAAAAACAAATTCAATAATTTTGATTACATTAAATTAAAAAGCTTTTACATAACAGAACCACTGTAACCAAGATCAAAAGAAATGTAGTAAATTCGGAAACAATTTTTACCACTTAGTATTTCTAACAACGGGCTCATTTCTAAAATATACAGAGAACTGAGTCAAGTTTATTAAAAAAAAAAAAAAAACAAGACATTCCCCATTTGAATGGTCAAAGGATATGCAAGAGATCATGAAAAAGGTTGTAGAAACATCACTTATACAAAAATATTCATAGCAGCCTTGTTTGTTGTGGCAAAGAATTGGAAAATGAATGAATGTTCATCTATTAGGGAATGGCTGAACAAATTGTGGTATATGTAATGTTATAGAACATTATTGTTCTATTAGAAACCAGGAGGGATGGGAATTCAGAGAAGCCTGGAAGGATTTGCATGAACTGATGCTGAGCAAGATGAGCAGAACCTGAAGAACACTGTACACCCTAACAGCAACGTGCGGGTGATGATCAACCTTAATGGACTTGGTTCATTCCATCAGTGCAATAATAAGGGACAATTTTAGAGTACCTGCAATGGAGAATACCACCTGTATCCAGAGAAAGAACTGTAGTTTAAACCAAGACCAAAGTCTATGATCTTCAATTTTTTTAAGTGTCTTATGTACAACAATTTTGTTATCTCTAATATTTTATTTTCTCCTAAAGAATATGATTTATCTCAACACATTCAATTTCAATCAATGTATAGCATGGAAACAATGTAAAGATTATCAGACTGCCTTTTGTGGGGGAGGGGGAGGAAAGGGAGGATGGGGGAAAAATTGTAAAATTCAAACCCTTATAACAATGATAGGTAGAAATTACTATTGAAAATAATTGGAAAACTAATAAAATATTTTTAAAAAGATGCCAGCTAAATAAATGGTTAGTATTCCCCATGACAACTGTGCATTGGTAGAGTAAAATAAAAAAGAGGGTGGGAAGGAGGTTAGAGAGAGACATTTGCAGGTGCCACAATGGTCTCTATAGCAACAGAAGAGAAAAGGATGCTCTTGTAGGGAAAGTTAAGTTGAGCTCTGGATCACCCTCTCTCTCCCACCCCCCAAAAAGGACTTTCTGGAAGGACTGCATAGGATGTGGATAGGGGAAGCAAGAGAAGGAAGGAGTGATGATAGGAACTAGAAAAAAACAAATTACTAAACTATTTTCAACAATAATTTAAAATACCAGTGTAAGCACTCCCTGGTAATACCCATAATATTCTGTTTTGGTTGATAAAGGTAATATTGGCATTACAGCTTCAAATCTGCGTAAAATCTGTTAGTGGTGCTATGGCCAAAATGCCAGAGACCTCATACCCCCATTCCAACATCATCCAGCATCATCCCTCTCTCAGAGTCTTGGTTTCCTCATCTATTTTTAGCTGAGACCTGTGATTTTATCAGTGTGGGAAATTCCTTAAGAGGAAATCTTGGCCAGTGCTGATTACCTACTTCTCAGGAGCAGCTTAACTCCTTAGAGTATTAAGAAAGTTGCTTGTGGACACTGAGGAGGTTGCTAAGTGGCTTTAGGGTGACTGGAATTGGGAAGACCTAAATTCAAATCCAGTTTCAGACACTTACTATCTATGTGACCCTGGGTAGGTCATTTAATCTTTGTTTGCCTTTATCTACGAAAGGAGGAAATGACAAACCACTACAGGATCTTTGTCAAGAAAATTGTATGGACAGCATGGTTCACATAGTCAGGAAGAGCTGGACATGGCTGAACAACACCAAATGAAAAGTTAAGGACCTGCTCAGAATCACACAGGGAATCATGTGTGAGAGATGGGACTTGAACTAAGGTCTTCCTTCCTCCAAGGAAGGGAAGGCTCTCTATCTACAACTCATTACTGCAGACCTTTAATGCAGTTCTTGCATTAAAAAATAGTGTATGAAAAACAGAAAATCCACCCTATAGTTAAACTGTGGATTTTCATAGTAGGAAACATTTTAAAAGTGAGCACCACCAAGACAGACTCAGAATCTTTTTGAAAACAATTATAAAACACTTCTCACACAAATTAAATCAGATTTAAATAACTGGGCAAAATATCAACTGACCATGGATAGGTAGAGCTAATATAATAAAAATGACAATTCTACCAAAACTAAACTATCTGTTTAGTGCCCTACCAATCAAAATTCCAAAAAATTACTTTAATGAGTTAGAAAAAATTATAAGTAAATTCATATGGAGAAATAAAAAGTCAAGAATTGCCAGTAGCTTAATGAAAAAAAAAGTGCAAAAGAAGGTAGCTTAGCCCTACCTGATCTAAAATTATATTGTAAAGCATCAATCATCAAAACTGTTTGGTATTGGCTAAGAAATAGAGTGGTGGACCAGTGGAATAGACTAGGTGTAAAAACAGGAGATGATTATAGTAATCTGCTGTTTGATAAACCCGAAGAGTCTGGCCATTGGGACAAAAACTCCCTCTTTGATAAAAATTGCCGGGATAATTGGAAGTTAGTATAGAAGAAACTTAGATTAGACCAACACCTCACACCCTTTACCAAGATAAGATCCAAATGGTTACAGGACATAGACATAAAAAACAGTACTATAAGCAAATTAGAAGATCAAGGACTATTCTACCTGTCAGATCTATGGAAAGGGGAATAGTTTATGACTAAGGAAGAGTTGGAGAACATCACCAAAAACCAATTAGATGATTTCAATAACATTAAATTAAAAAGCTTTTGCACAGATAAAACCACTGTAACCAAGATCAAAAGAAATGTAGTAAATTGGGAAACAATCTTTACAACTAATGATTCTGACAAAGGACTCATTTCTAAAATATACAGAGAACTGAGTCATATTTTTAAAACAAAAAGCCATTCCCCAATTGACAAATGGTCAAAGGATATGCAAAGGCAATTTACAGAGGAAGAGATCAAAGCAATCCATAGCCATATGAAAAAATGCTCTAAATCATTAATTATTAGAGAAATGCAAATTAAAGCTTCTCTGAGGTACCACTTCACACCTCTCAGATTGGCCAATAATGATCATTGTTGGAAGGGTTGTGGGAAATCTGGGACACTATTACACTGTTGGTGGAGCTGTGAACTTATCCAACCCTTCTGGAGAGCTATTTGGAACTATGCCCAAAGGGCAACAAAATGTGCATACCCTTTGACCCAGCAAAACCACTACTGGGTCTATACCCTGAAGAGATGATGAAAAAGGGTAAAAACATTACTGGTACAAAAAATATTTATAGCAGCCCTGTTTGTGGTGGCAAAGACTTGGAAATCAAGTAAATGTTCTTCAATTAGGGAATGGCTTAGCAAACTGTGGTATATGTATGTCATGGAACTCTATTGTTCTATTAGAAACCAGGAGGGATGGGATTTCAGGGAAGCCTGGAGGGATTTGTATGAACTGATGCTGAGTGAGATGAGCAGAACCAGAAAAACACTGTGCACCCTAACAGCAACATGGGAGTGATGTTCAGCCTTGAAGGACTTGCTCATTCCATCAGTGCAACAATTGGGAACAATTCTGGGCTGTCTGCAAAGGACAAATAAGGAGCTGTGGAGTTTGAACAAAGTGCAAGGACTGTTCCCTTTAATTTAGACAAAAAAAGATATCTTATTGTCTGATCTTGTTACCTCTTAGACTTCTCTTCTCTTCTTTAAGGATATGATTTCTCTCTCATCACACCCAATTTGGATCAAGGTACAACATGGAAACAAAGTAAAGACCGACAGAGTGCTTTCCGTGGAGGGGTGGGGGGGAGGGAAGCAAGATTGGGGTAAAAATTGTAAAACTCAAGTAATATCTTTAATAAAAATAAATTTAAAAAAAGTGAGCACCATCTGATAGTCAGAACAGACCCTTCAAAAACTCTTGGATGAAGAGATTGTCCCACACATGGCCAGGGGGTCTACAGGGCTATTCAGACCTGATCATAATGTAATTGTAATTGGTCGGTTGGTTGTTGTCCTTCATTCTCAGAGGACCAAAATGACATCAACTATGTTAGAGTCAAGTTATAGTGTGTACAACTGTGGTTGACTGAACCAATGGAAACTGAGAATGAAGTTGGACACACTAATAGACTATGTGAACATTTGGGTTAGATTTTCTAAATTTGAGTACTGCATTTTCTTTTGAGCTACTTCAATTCTGCTTTGCTAATAAAGTAAAGCACCTTCTCTGATTAGGTCATGCCATGCTGGGCAGTCCTGTGCCAGTGTCTCCCATGTCCCACAATGAATTCCAAAATTCCTAAGAGAGACCTTGAGAGTATCCTTGCATCACTGTGGAATGATAGATGTAAAACACAGTTGATCAAAAATATTATTCTACACCCAAAAGCAAATAATGTCTATACCAGAAGTTCTTCACTTTGTCATATCATATATTATGTATAATATATGTAATTAAACTGTGATATAGTTTTTTCCTCAGATTAAATCTAAATCAGTCTCTTTGCAACTACTAGGCAAATTCAGAGGCAGCAAATGATTGCAGTGAATAACTGGGTATAAATTCAAATTCAGTCCCCAATACTTATTAGTTGTGACTTAATTTCTGTTACCGATCCCCTCTTTTCTAATTAAATGTCTTTGAATAGAAAGAGCCAAATATCTTAGTCAAATAATTTCTATTACCCTAATGTTTTAGTATAGAGCAGGGGTCCTTAACCTGGGGTCTGTAAACTCATTTTTTTTTGTTTTTTAGGTTTTTTTTGCAAGGCAAATGGGGTTAAGTGGCTTGCCCAAGGCCACACAGCTAGGTAATTATTAAGTGTCTGAGACTGGATTTGAACCCAGGTACTCCTGACTCCAGGGCCAGTGCTTTATCTACTGCACCACCTAGACACCCCCTGTAAACTCATTTTTTTGAATATTATGATAACTATTTCTTTTTTTTTTTTTAGGTTTTTGTTTTGTTTTTGTTTTTTGCTAGGCAATGGGGTTAAATGGCTTGCCCAAGGCCACAAAGGTAGGTAATTATTAAGTGTCTGAGACCGGATTTGAACCCAGGTACTCCTGACTCCAGGGCCGGTGCTTTATCCACTGCACCACCTAACCGCCCCTGACAACTGTATTTCAATGGGTTTGATTTCCTTTATAATTCTTCTATATTCTATTTTATGATTCTGGGAAGGGGTTCCTAAGCTTCACCAGACTATTAAAGGGGTCCATGATATGACAAAGGTGAAGAACTTCTGGTATAGACACGATTTGCTTTCAGGTATAGCATAATATTTTTGATCAACTGTATTTTACATCTAGCATACCACAGACCTTTCAAAATAACTATTTAATTGGCATTATCATTACTTTTTTTTTTAAAGCAAATGGAGTTAAGTGACTTGCTCAAGGTCTGAGTAAGTGTCTAGTGTGTCTGAGGCCACATTTGAACTTAGGTTCTCTTGGCTTCAGGGCCAGTGGACCACCTATAGATGCCCCAGAGACCCCTCAACACTGATTTTGAGCTTCCTTGCAAATGTTGTATTCTCCTATTAGAACCAAAGCTTCTTGAGGACTAAGACTGCCTTTTTAAACTTGTATTGTCTACCCAGTTCCTGGCTTAATAAATGTTTGTTGACTGGTTGACTTATAAAAACACTCATATTCAAGTTTTCCATCAAAATTTCTGTTTACAAAAGTAGTTAGGGTTAGGCATCAAGGGGTACCTTGGGGCATCCCTTGAATCACACCAAGTACATAGCAACAAAGTGGTGATTTTGCTTGATTGCAAAGACCTAGAAGAACAAAAAGTATTCCATTTTCTCAGGAACTATGAATATCTAATAACCACTTTTAAAAGCCTAGTTTTGGCTTCTGAATTACATTTTTAGCATGATCTCTTGTGAGTCTTCAAAGCTACCACTCCTGAGTTCTATTTGTAGTTCTTTTAATGTAGGATACACAACCCCTGTCCCCTAAACCCCCAATTATGATTAAGGTACCTTAATAATGCTTTGACAAGTGGAAAGAGGGAGGCCAACAAGGCTGGTTCCATTAATGGACATGATCTGGTCCCCAATGTTTAGCTTTCCTGATTTCTCTGCTGGTCCTCCATGCATCATGTTGGCTATGATCACTGTCGGCAAGATGGATCCCCAGCCAGACTCCACAATCACTACACCGAGGATTTCACCCTTTTGCTTCTCTATAAAAACCTAAAAGGGAAGAAACACATAAAGCTTGAATCACTGTGATAGCAAGAGACAATCAGATCTTTCCTTCCCTTCTTTACTTTCCTGAAATAATCTATTTCCCACATTACTCTCTTCCTTTTCTGACATCTTAAACTTTGTTCCAAATGACTGGTCAATTAATAAGGTTTTACATGTTGCACAGGTATAGCTATATCATATTGCTTACTGTCTCAAGGAGGGCAGAGAAGAGAGATTGAGAATTTAGAAATCTAATTTTTTAAAAAATATTGAAAATTGTTTTTACATGTATTTGAGGGAAATAAACAATTATTAAAAAGAATAATATTCCATTCTGGATTAATTTATATATTACTAGCCCAGAAAGAGTCTAAGAAACTCTTTTACCAATCTCCATCCACCCCAAATCTCTAGCACCTATTAGATGCCAGAAGCTTTTCTAAGTTTTTTATATGACATTCAATAACCAGTTAGGAATGGCAACATGTGCTGTGAGAAAGAATGTTAGATTTGGCCCTAGGAGAGACCCCATTTTAAATCCTGATTCTCACATTTATTAGTGTTGCCTGTTTTCTCATCTACAAAGTGAAAGAGAGTAGAGCTACAAAGTCATCAAGACCCAGGTTGAAGTTCTACTTCTTGTGGGAGCCAGGATGGACTCACTTGACTCTTTTTTAAAAAGTTTTTATTTATTTATATTTTTTACAAGGCAGTGGGGTTAAGTGACTTGCCTAAGGTCATACAGCTAGGTAAGTGTCTGAGGGCGGATTTGATCTCAGGTCCTGCTGACTCCAGGGCTGGTGCTCTATCCATTGCGCCACCTAGCAGCCCTGAGTCACTTGACTCTTAAGGACCGCAGACCATTCTACAACTAGATTGTGATTTGCAGAACAGTTGCTACTTCTGCATTGGTCTAGAGAGTTTCCTATATAATGGAATCAGGTTTGAATCATAAATTAAGTGGAAGGGGCAGTAGAGCTCTAGCCTCAAATTCAGAAAGATCTGACTGTGGCCTCAGACACTCAATAGTTGTGTGACCTTTGGCAAGTCACTTCCACTCTCTAAGCCTTACATTGCTATCTAGTGTTACTGTCATAACAATATTGTGAAGAAAATGCTCTGCAAACTTTAAACAGCACCACAGATATGTGAGTTGCTATTGATTTATTAAATGTCCACTATATGAATAAAACTGTGCTATATGCCTAAGAAATGAGGTTAACACCTCAAAATAACTCTCAATTATTTCAAAATTCCTAAATTTTCCAACCAATTTTTAATCCACTTTAATCTTTTTAAAGATAAGGTTATTATGAAGAGGCAGTGAATCATGGTGATTAAAGTGTTAGTCTCAGAACTGGTAAGACCTGGGTTCAAGTCCTGCTCCTGACTAGGGATAGCTGGATGTTGGGCAAGTCAATTAACTCCTCAGAAAACTCTCTAAGAATGTTAAGCTGAAGCTATTTATTAGAGGGAGATTCCTCATTTGCATCTCTCTATACCAATGAAATCCCAGGTCTTTTTCTCAACTGTTTCTCTCTTCCCCTCTACTACCTCCCAACAACGAAAATTATTTGATTCCAAAAAAGGTTAAGATGGATCACCAGAACAGGGATGCAACCTAGGATTGAAACCTAGAACAGGGATGGCTAATAAGGAGACTATAATCAAAATATGAATTTAATAATATGGGGAGGGGTCAGGGAGAAAGGGAGAGAGTACATCAAAATGGCTTTACTGAGGTCAGAGAAAAAGAGATGGCAGTTAGCTTTGGATACCCGGTGAAGCCCAACAAGAAATCATGATTACAATAAAAACTTCCAAACCTGGATTCAATCTAATTTCTCCCACACAAACTCTGCTCTAGGCAAATCTTAATGTTCCCCAAACACACCTGATATTTTCTTACCTCTCAGCTCTTGCTCCAATATAGCAATGTCACTCAACCTTCACCTTTCTACATTCTACTCATCCCTGAAGACCTAGTTCAAATCTCACTAAGATCATAAGGCTTTCTTCATCATCTCCCCCAGAAGTGATTTAACCTTTCTCTAGCACTTCTAGTCTATTTGTACCCATTCATCTAGCAATCAATTGTTATATTAGAGTTGTCTTGAGGCAACTTAAAAATTGTTAAATTAAAACAAAATTTTTAATTGCTCCAAAACTTTTGGGATACCCTGTACTTTAATCTTATAATATTATCCAGCTGTTCATACTTCTTTTATCTCCTCAATTAGATTTGTAAGTTCCCTGAAGATAAGGTCTTATTTAATATTGCTCTGTATCCTGCTCTAAATCTAACTTGGTGTTCAATGAGTAAGTGCCATTCTGTGTGCCCATTTTTTTTCTTGGACACTCCTCCCCCTTCTCTTAAGCCTCCCAGGAGTGGTGGTACTGCACATTGTCCTCCATTTCCTGCCCTGTATTCAAGGTTTTCAGTCTAGCAATCAGAGAGATGCCTACATCTTTGCAATTTTCAGACTTGGAGAAGTGGATGAGGTCATCATTGTACATGTCTTGGGTGTTGAGTAGGTCACTGTACTCCTTCTGGCTGAGATCTTCCGGGTTGATTCCATTTGCTCTGAGGAATTCCTGGTAGGCCACACTAAAGGCTTGACCAATGGACTGTGCAATCAGCTGTGCCTAGGAGTAGCCAAAGGAAGAGAAAAAAAAGCTGCAGAAGTCAGGCATGAACTGCCTTCTTAGAGAAGGATTGGAGAGCTTCAAGAACTTCTCATAGAAATGAATCTGCAAGGTTCACATTTCATTTTATTTATTTATTTATTTTAGGTTTTTGCAAGGCAAACGGTTAAGTGGCTTGCCCAAGGCCATACAGCTAAGTAATTATTAAGTATCTGAGACCAGATTTGAACCCAGGTACTTCTGACTCCAGGGTCGGTGCTTTATCCACTATGCCACCTAGATGCCCCAAGGTTCACATTTTAGATGATCCTTACATCTGTTTTTAAATCTTTGGGGTGTTGAGGATCATGGGTTACAACCTACAGCTGGATGGGGACTCAGAAGTCACTTTTTTACAACCTCTTCATCTTACAGATGAGAAGCATCTGAGAAGCAAATGACTTGCCTAAAGTCATTTGGAAGATAGTCATCCCAGATGGGATTTGAACACAGGTCCTTTTCTGGTTTCTGAAGTTCCTCCCTTAATTTTCATCCCTTCTGTCCATTCCACCCTCTGACCTCCAGGCACAAGAGCTAGTGGATACCCTCTGCATCAAGCTTGAGCTGAACTATCTCTCACTGGAGAAATGACTTTATATGTTTACATGCTTGGAGGATATGATAAATAATTGTCCTTGCTTATATACAGAGTCCAGATGGACATTATAAGATTTTTTTTCATTGATGAAAGGGTACAAATACCCTCCCTAATGGGGAGTTTTTTTGAGGGTCATGAATGGACACAGCCAGCTCACCCCCGTGGCCTCCTGAAAGCACAGGGGTTATATCTGTTATCACCTACTGTTTTCTTAATTTTCCTTGCTCCCTTCTCATAAGAAATCAGGAAGGAGTACATTTTTTAAAAAAATAAACCTCAAACAAGATAAAGGTGAGCAGATTTAAAATGAACAAAAGACAGGAAATATACAAACACAGACTCACGCAAAGTTTCTTTCATAGAAATTCAACTGCAAATGAAATCATTAAGCCAATAATTAAGACTTAAGCTCAGGAACTCAAACTTCTGAAATTGAAGTATTTCCTGTCTTGTCCTATTCTATCAGTAACCTCTTCTCTCCCAGTATATTGTCCTTACAAATGATTCAAAAGCAAGGAGATGCCTAGTGACATTATTTTGGTGAAAGAGAGAAGGAGGCAGCAGGGTCTCTGTATTACAGGACCTGAACTACAAAAGACCTGAGTTCAAATCCTACCTGAGATATTTATCAGCTTTGTGACCCTAGACAAGCCATTTATCTCTAAAATTGTCGGGGCAGTGTCATATGAGGTCTCTTTACAGCTCTAAATCTAAAATTATATGATCCTGTGAGAGCCCAGGTAACAAGAATCATGATTACAAAGATGCTAACAGATCCTATTCTTGTAAAGTTTCAGGTTAAGTGAACCAGGTTCCCCCTCCCCCCTCCCATTTAAAAAAATAACCTTTTCTAGTCAGAACTACTAAGGACTTGGAAAGAAGCAATTTATTTTTCCACTAGAGGAACACTTATTGGAAAAGAAACCTGTTTGATATTTTTCAAGGAGTTAAGCAACTAGGCCACTGGAGTTAATTTTCCTGTGCAATCCCCTACAGGGAACAGAGTTTGGTCAGTGTTGAATGCAAACTTCAAAAAAATAACATTTTCTTCATCAACAGAATTGATATTTCCTTATCTGTCACAGAGTGGAACCCAAGACCATAACATGGATTTAATGAGCTCATCTGAAAGGCAGAACCAGAGATCATGAGGCCTGCCTCAATGCCATTGGAGAAAAGGAAGTGACCTTTGTTACTCCACTATCACAATGCTCAATGCTTAGTGACACAGTTCAATTCAACAAGCATTTTTGAAGCTCCTAGTTTGTGCAAAGAACTGTGCTAGGGGTTTGGGACAGGCATTCAAGACAAAATTCTGAATGAGAGGTAACCCTTCTGCCTTGAGAAACATCTCTCTCATCAGGACTATCAGAGGTAGAAAAAAAATAGCAGATAAAATAGATATAGGTGCCATTCCTCCTTGACTAGTAATCTTCTCCCCCAAACCCAGGCTGCTCAGATCCCTTTAGAAGAGACACATTCAGATTGCTTATAGAAGCTGGGAATAAGTCACCTATTCTAATCCTTTAAGTGAGAGAGAAAGAAGCACCCAACAGGACTTAGTATTTTTCCTTCTTACCATAGCACCTTCTCTACAACTTATATTCCTAGAGTAATCCACAATAGTCGCCAAAAAGAAACAGGGGCCACCAAATCATGTAAAGGATTCCAATGAGCTGCATATTGACTTTGAAAAGTACATATTCATATTATCTGTGTTCTCTAATATCTTTATTTATTTTGTTAAATATCTTCCAGTTCCATATCTGGGTGTGTAAGACACCATCAATTGAACTCTTGAGAAATTCTGGTCATTTAGCCAGTATGTGTCAAAAGCAGAACTTGAACTTAGATCTTCTTGACTCTGAGGTCAACTCTTTATCCACTAGATCACATTGTTTCAATACAAACTAATATTTCATATTTCTTAAGTAGTATAGAGAGTTTGGAATTTCATCTAGAGATAAGAAATACACATTTTTGTGGAGGGAAAGAAAACTAACTGTCAACAAGAGGAAGAGGTAGCCTGTGTAATGGGGAAAGCATTTGAATCATGAACAGTATAATTCCTGACTTTGTTAGTGCCATTTCTGTGATTGGGCAAGATATTCAACTCACAGGATCTAAGTTTTCTCAACTATAAAATGAAGGAATTATAGAGTATAGAGCCTAAAGGATTTTTTAAAAAGTCCTTCTGATGTTCTAAGGAAATAAATTACAGGTGTACTGGAACCAGCACAAATGGGCTCTTGAAAGCTGACTGTTAAAAATTGTGAGCATTTACACCTCAGAAAACAGCAAATGCTGCTAAATCATGGCTAGATTTATTGTTTCTTTGATTATCTACACTTAAGGAAGGGATAGAGAAAATGTTAATAATGCAAATTATATTTAAAAGTGTGTCCTGTACTTTTTTTGGGAGGGAGAGAGGGGGGTGGTGCATTCTTGAATTCTCTTTCCTTTCATTTCAGTTCAACATCATAGAAAGAGAAAATCTTTGCCCAACTACACCACCAGCTTTCCATTCAAAGTAAATCAATCCTTACATCCTCAGATTCAAAGACATGGCAGATCATTTTGTATTGCCTCTTCCCATCCTGGGATGGATGAGAGGCTTCCACATTATCTTGGGAATTAGAACGGGGCATTCGCCTTCGGGCCATCAGCACAACAATATTCCCAATGTCTGCAATGTAGGAAATGGTCCTCAGAGGGTGATCCATCATTGTTTCCTAGAAGGATTGTGGGGAGAGAAGAGAAACATTATGGTCAGAAATCAGAACATACAGGATACAGGTGATACCTAACAATACTCATCTCAGATTTTTGCTTTCCCACACTTCATTCAGGAGAATTTCTGATCAACAGCTTAAAAACAATACTCAATAGAGGAAGAGCTGTTGAACATGAAGACCTTGTTTCTAGATTTACAGATACCCTATTCTTGCTTTCTCAGTATTCCCTTAGTTGCTCCCAGATAATGGGGAAATCAATTTGACAGGTAAAAAGAAAAATGAATTTAATTCATTTTTATAACCAGTGTAATATCTGTGAAAGATGTGGATTTAGATTTGATATTTTAAGTACAAGGGTTCTTAAATTTTTTATGTTATGAACTTCACTTTTAAAGATATATTATCCTCAGAATAATATCCTTAAATGAATAAAATATACAAAGGGTTACAAAGAAAAACAATTAATTGAAATATAATCAAAAATTTTTTAAAGTTCATAAATTCTTGACATAATTTTCTATGTTTTTATATTTCCTTAGCTTTTAATAGCTAAGGAACCTTCTTTTAATAAAAGGTTCACATCATTTCTCAATATGAAAGTATTAAAAGAAAATACTTTAACTCCAGTAGTAGAATGAAACATCTAGGAAGCTTGTAAGAAGCCCATACCAAGTGTGGGATAAATTTTGTGAGTTAATATCCTGCCAAATCTCAACTTAAGGAAAAGCTGTCTATACCTGTGTATCTGCATTCAAGACTTTTATTCTCTGGGTAGAGATGAAGAGATCCACTTCTGTCATGGGCTGAGATTCTCCTTCAGGAGCCTGAAAGAAGTACCACGAAGCATATTAACTCCCTTTGCAACCATGCATCCTTAAAAAATAGGTTAGGTCACAAACAGGGGAACCAAGACACAATCACCAGAACAGCAATGCGTAAAATATATTAGAGCTTGCAAAAAGCTGAAGGGAGACAAAAATATGGAAGCTAGGGCTATAGGCATGAAAGTGAGTTAGAATTACGTGGTTTTGTTTTTAAAGTTAATTCCCTTTGTCCCGCCCCCCCCCCCCCCCCCCAATGGAACCCACGGTAGCAGGAATGAGTTGTAGAAGCATTCTATAGAAAAAAGAAATTATTCCAATCCTCATTTGAATGAAAAGGGTACTTTCAGCCAGGGGACCTTGACACCAACAGCCCAGGGGGACCTTGGGATTGGTCCCAAGACTGGGCTGCTGGGGAAAATAGTAATAGAATGTGCAAATCAAAATGTTTCAATGCAGTTCTGGTAAGAAGGTGTTCAGGATCACACAATGGCAACAAAAATCAGTTTAGCAACAACCCACTTCAATAGTTACACAATTTATAAAGATACAGATCAGAATGCCTGTGCTGTTGATTAGGTAAACAGTTCATAGGCACCTAGAAGCTTCATACACAGACCTCCTGATTATCTTGGATTATCTCTGAGTTTAATCATGAATGCTGTGTCTATGTGAGTCCATCTATGGGTATTGCCAATCTTTTTTTTTTTTTTGCATCCAGCAATTTGACATATCCACAAATCCAACGAAAACTCTCATGTGCTGAAATGTGAAGGGAAACTTTTTTTTTTAGTTAAACTATTGAACAGAATCAAGTTTTCTTTCATATCAATCCTGTATGGGTAGAAAAGACGGGGGCTACTACTGCCTGATCCAATGAGTATTTCCAATCTTTGCCCTGTCATTCATTCTTGGCTCTAACATGAAATGGCAAATGACAAGCAACTGAAAATGGTCAGTTTAGGCAATTGATTTTTTTTTGTAGAAATGCTTGGTTTTATATGGAGACTCAAAAGTAAATCTGAACAGAAACTTGCTGGATGCAGAAAATAAAAACAAAACCAAAAAAACACAAAAGAGGAGGAAAAGCAAAATTAAATAAATGAAAAGGACAGGCATAACACCAAGCTAATGGGTTTGTAGTTACTGCACCTTCTTTCTGCTTTTGGCTAATTTCTGGGCCATCTGCTTAGCATGGAATAAACAGAGACAGGAGAATGGTTAGAGAAGGATTTGCAGAGACTCAAAGTCAAAGAAGGGGGTTTACAAACTGACATCATCCTGTTTACTTGGACTTGGGGGAGCGAAGGCTGGCTGACCTTGACACATTTCACTCTGAAGAAAATCAGTTTTCTAGGATTGGATTCAGTGGCAAACACTGTAGAACTACTCAAATCCTCCCTCTCATCACTAGCCATTATGTGTCCAGGATTAATTTAGGTTTTTCCTTCCTTATAAGAAAAATGGTATTAAGGGCTCTTCCTAACAGTTTATAACTCTGTATATACCCAGTCCTGCACAAATGACTATCAAATGAATGAAAAAATCAGAAGACACTGCTTCCTGAAAGTTATGGGACTGCAACCTTGGTTTGGTACTCACCTGGTAGGAGAGCTCATTTTGGCTCCAGCAGGAAATCTCTGCTTCATTAATTAATTAATGGTTTGCTGGGTGGCCTTATTGTGGAGAAACAGGACGAGTCAGGCATCATATACCATTTCCTAGGCACTGCAAGGCCTGAAAAGCTAGCAGACTCCATAGCCTGTATTCACTAAACAGTTTTCATGGATGCTTTTAAGTTCATGATGAATGTTTTGCTCTGCAAAAGTCTGAATGCAACAGTTGCAAGGTTACCCCCCAAATGCTATTTAATTATGGTGTAATCACTTTAGCAACTAATGAGTAATTTTCCTCAGGTTGTGCGCCACATTACAACTTGGTGACCCTAAGATAATTGCCAGGGAAAGTCTCATCCTGTGTCTGTTGATTTAAATGACTGTTCCTGGAATTTTAGAGGGATTGAATGTCCTGCCCAACAAATCACCAGTATCCTTTGACATAAAAACCTATTCAATGAAGAAGCAGATGCTGTCAAGATCCCATGAAGGCAGCTATGCCAGGTACAGCAGAAATGTCCAAAAAAATTAGAGGTGGGATTCCGCTCAGAACAGATCAGAAGGGAAGATGATCCAATGCATGAACTACTTGAGCAAAAGGTACTTTCAAATAATTTATCATAAGCTTATTTCATTTTATGCAGTTGGAGTAATACCAGATTGGGTCTGAAATCCTAATGATTTAGAACAAATACATTTATGATTTGGATAGAATGTTGCAAAAGATAAACAGACTGAATTAGAAACTATACTAAATGAAAGTGGTCCATAGAAAGCATAATGAGAGCATGCACTATATAAAGCAAGAAAAAAGCAGCATCCATTTAAATCCTCATGTTTTATGTGATTAATTAGGGTTTATTACCCAGCTGGTTCTTGAGTCACCTAAGTAAAATGGAAAATTACATAGTTAATCACAGCCACATTGACAGCTTCCATTTTACAAATAAACTAACTTTGAGGGACACTTTTGTTTTAAACTTAAGCCACATGCTTAAGGAAGGAAAATATTAGACTTTTTGAATAAAGGATAAAAAGCAGGCATATCAAAAGTATTTGAGCGATTAACCATTTAAATTCCAAAAGGATACATTCTAAAATGTGTAGACCAAAGAAAGTCAAGGTACAATTCATGATCCTGTACCAAGGCATAGTAATTTATGTTTCACAATATAAGAATGTTTTCTCTCTCTCTCTCTCTGCAATCAACACAATGCTGGAGGAGTTATCAAAGCAGAACAAGTATGTAGAAAAGATGGCTCCTCTGATTTTCCTTTTTTTTTGAGGAGGAGAGAAAAATATGATGTACTGTTACACAACTTGGTGGGAATGTCAACAGATGAAAAATGAGGATGTGAAGGAAATCCTATTGATCAGAGGGAGGATGAGAACAAGGAGGTAGGGTGTGAACAAAATTGGTTTAAAGTCATGGGGGAGAAGACACTATGATAGTACCTCTGCCTTTGAATTGAAAATGGCATACTGCATGGAAAAAAGCTCATTTGAGATCAAGGGGAAACAGCTACCCTTCAATACTCCACAATCAATATTGTGGATGAAAAAAAAAAACAACAACATTGTGGATGGTTCCCCCCTCCCAACCCCCAAAAAGAGCAAGGGATTCCTCCATAGAAGTACCTGGGAGACTCTCAAAGAAAATAATTTCTTTCAATCCAAGTCAAAAGGAATACCTTTAGCAGAAAAAGGCCAATAACATTCAGAAATCATGACCCTGAAGGATAGTAAGGGCTTTCTCTCATTCCCATGCAGTTAAGACACTGTTCATTCATTTCTCTAAAAGGCTATATCCAGGGAAGGAAAGAATTGAACTTTATAGATTGATTCCTTCTTTTTCTTCCCTATTTAGATTAATGAAACAGAGGCAAGTCTACTGGGCCTGGAGTCAGAAGGCCTTGAAATCAGGTTCTACCTCATGTAACAAGATGCGTGACTTTGGTCAGGTCACTTAAAACTGTCTCAGTCTCAGTTTCCTTAGCTAGAAAATGAGGGGATTGATATTTACTCTTTCTGCTTTTAAGACAAGCACTTGTAAATCTTAAAGTGCTATATTGAAGTAAACTGTGAGTAGAAATAATACTATATAACAGTATTTCTTTCATTTTGTATAGGATGATGAAACTCTTTGCCAATTTAGGCCAGAAACTAAAAGATAGCCAAGTGGTACAATGGATAGAGCTCTAGACTTTAAGTCATAAAGTCTTGAGTTCATCCACATAAAACACTTTCTAGTTATGTGATCCAGAGCAAGTCACCTAACCTCTGTCTGTCTCATTTTCCTCTACTGCAAAATAAGAATAATAATGGCACACATCTCCCTTACCTTGTTCTTGTGAGTATCAAATGAGATAGTATTTGTTAAAAAAAATTTAGCAGGGTACCCAATCCTTTATAGCATTTTAAATGCTTGTTTTCTTCCTTCTCTAAATCTTATAAGCCTTAAAATTGCCTAGAGCTTTGGGACTTGAACCCAGGTCTTTTTGGCTTTGAGGCTGACCCTCTATCCTTTATACCATACAACCTCTCAGTATTATTAGAAGTAATAATATTTTATATTTGGATTATAAATAATCCTCATTACCACATTTGTAAAAATAATTTTCTCAATAACAATAATATAAATACAGACTGTAATAATGACTCTGCTAGGGAGTTGTCAATTTAGTATAGTTAGTACTACATGAGTGTAATGTAGCAATAATAGTAATAATAAGGATGAAAGTCTGTTTCAAGGTCAAAAATCTCTAATTGAATATTTAGCTGACAGCCATGAATATCCAGGTTAAAGTATGAAGCAAAGCAAAGCAGTTCCTAAATCAAACAAAGTTTAACCAGGCGATTGTAATTAACCACAGGATAAATAGCCATCCTGTAATTATGGCAACAGGGACAGGTGTGATGATCAGATGAGAGAGAAAACAAAAAAAAGGTAAATTGTCCTGGGTTTGTTTTTTGTTTTTCAGAGATTTTTATTATCAGCTTAGCCACCTATTAAGGACACTAATAGATGGATTTTTTTGTTTTTTTTTAGGCTTTTGCAAGGCAAATTGGGTTAAGTGGCTTGCCCAAGGCCACACAGCTAGGTAATTATTAAGTGTCTGAGACCGGATTTGAACCCAGGTACTCCTGACTCCCAAGGCTGGTGCTTTATCCACTACGCCACCTAGCTGCCCCTGGATGGATTTTTTTAAAAAAGTTCATACTGTCCTTCTCCTCACCTTACATCTTACTTAAGATAAGTGTTACCCTTTAAGATCTATAGCACAAATGCTCAAAGTTTTTGCTTCTAGCCAAGAAGTGCAAATGGCACTTAACTATTCATTAATGAAATGTCAGACAAATATTGAGAAGCATGACACCTTCCTTGGAGATTGGTGTTTTTGAGGTATGTCTCTTTGTGTTAAGGCAATGCAACCCAAGTTAAGTTTCCAAACATCTCAAGTCCCAATGTTTTCCTTAAACTGATATTCTCTCCAATTTCAACTATCTATTAGTGGGTGCTTTATTATAAAGTATAAATTTTTAAACATATTAATTCTTCAAGTCTGAAAAACTGGTGGCTGGGTATAAAGTCTTTTAATCTAAAAAAAGAATTTAAATGGATGAAAAAGGAATGAGGTAGAAAATATTTAATGGAAAGTAATGTTTTTATATAAGTACTCTCTAAAATATTTCTAAGTCATTTATGATATAAACTTACTATTTTAACAAGAAATTAATTAGTTACAGAAAATTGCTCTGAGCAAACACACAGCTAGGTCCTGATAAGAGTGAATCCTCTGAAGTGGCCTGCATTATTTAAATTCACACAGGATATTACTATTGGGGAAAATTAGCAATCACATTTACATAATTATTGCTTTGAATAGTGTCAAATGGAATATATATGACAACCTGGGAAGTGGTGTTCATGTTTTGTACAAATCAATGACTGGCTGTGTTCTCTCCCACTTTCCTCCCTCCGAATCTGAATCCTAGATACAATGAAAATATCTTCACAGCCAGATGTACTTCAGTGTTACATTTCTGGCTTACAGGGCATTCTACTTCAAATTCATGTGGGAAACTTTGGGATGTCAACCTCAAATTCAAAGTAAATTTTCCAATCATGTATTTGATAGCTGAATGTATTTAAAAAACAAAAAAAGAACAACATCCCATTGAGGATCACTGAGGAAATATTAAAAAGAGAATATCTATTGAGTTTGAGATCTATCTTCTGATACCATTGAAGTCTAATACAAAAGATTCAAGTTGGGTTTAACTTGTGTTTTCCTAAATAAAAGTCAGAAAAGTGTTTGTTTTGAGCACTTAAACATTTGGGACATTTGAAGACTATATGAATGGTCTCACCTAAGGGCAGTGGGAGGTGATGTCTCCTGGATCTTGGAGACAGTGGAAAGGGGCTGGATTGGAAATTGTAGGACCTGGGTTCCAATCTCAGCTCTGCTACTTAGTATCTGTGGAACACTGGACAAGTCACTTGAGCCAGCTGGGTGGCCAAGAAGCCAGAGCATTAGGTCTGAAGGCGGGAAGACCTAAGTTCAACTCCAGCTTCAGACACTTCACCCCAAGCAAGTCCCTTAACTTCTGCTTATCTCAGTTTCCTCAACTATAAAATGCAGATAACAGTACCTACCTTGCAGTTGGGAGGATCAAGAGATAATATTTATAAAGTGCCTGGTATGCAGTAGGTGCTAAATAAATGCTTATTTCCCTGTCCTCCCCTACTACCTTTGATTTTCTGGATCTCATTTTCTACATAAAATGAAGGCTATGGAACAAAAGAGAGACAAAATGCTACAATCATGAAAAATTAGACCTGAAAGATACCAGTTATACTTTTTTAATTAAATGAATAATAATTTATTAAGTCCTTTGACATGCAAAGTCATCTTCTGTACTCAACAGCTCTTTGACCTGCTAATGGTCCCAATCAAAGATTTTCCATTCAAAAAGTATCCTCTATTAAGACTAAGGAAGAAAAACACTCTATCCTTCATCCTCTGAAATCTTTCGGCCCTCATTACATGTTACCTGGCATAATTCTGAGTTACTTTTAATTTGTGTTTCTTATCTCCTTTTCCAGAACATAAATTCTGTAGGAACAAGGACCTGTTATAACTTCTTGTTTAATGCCTTGCACATTAAATATTCTAGACACATTTCTAACTCCTGGGCTACTTAAGGCCTTCATCTCTCCATTTTTCTCCTTTTGAGAGTTATCATGCAAACATCATGGTGGACCTTAGGAATGTTTTTGAGGAACAGAAAGATATAGAGTAGGAGGTAAGGAGTCATATTTCCTGAGAGGTACCTGAGTGGTCTAAAAATACATCTCCAAGAAGAGAAAGTTTCAATTTTCCTCTTCTTCCTTGAAGGATACAGGCCTAATGTTATACTAAAATAGGAGTTTAAACTCTTAGTAGTTCCAAAGGTAGAAATAAATGACTGTTCCTCTTAAGGATGTCTTCCTTAATGAATTGGGTTTTTAGTGCTCCTGGTTAAAAGTTTTGGGTTTTCCATGATTATTTCTCAAGGCTGAAATGAAGATACATTTCATAATAACTAAATATGAGGAACCGAATCTTTTCTGTGTAACACTTCACTGTTTAGTACCTGAGTTGAGCCCATTCTATATAAGCAGAATGCATAAGAAATCAATGAAAATTAAGTCTTCAAGCACTGGTTACAGTATTTTCTCAACCCATTTCTCTTTCTGATTCCTTCAGATTCAGTATTGAGGACATGATCTAAGAACTGTGGGACCATATTTGGTTCAGACTCTTGATTTTCATTAGAGGAGGTATTTATCTCATTGAATACAAACTTCCCAAGGAAGAGATGGTCTTCCATGGTCAGTCACTCTGGTGATTTTAAATCCCCCCCATGAACAACACCCCACAGCCGCTTACCTTAATTCTGCTGACTGCTTCCTGTGCTTGCATCATTCGAACATTCTTGGAGGGGGTTTTATCAGAAAGCAGCTGGGTGGAGCCAAGGTAATTGGCTGCAAAAATGATGCCATCGATCAAGTCTTCAGGATCACAAGGTCCTGGAACTAATACAGAAAACCACAGTTGTGAGCAAAGCCACATTCTACTGGAGACAGGAAGAATACAGAACATTCAATCAGCTCTCCATTCCTTTTCACTATCACTGACACATTCAGACATGTTAATAGCACATCTAGACTTCTCATTCAGCTTCCCTATTCAACTGTGTATTCTGACAAATTTGTGAAAAGGTAATCTATTTTTTACTTTGCTTTCACTAATAAGGTTATTTTCAAACAGAAGTGAAGACATTTTTTCCCCCTTTATAGCAACTTCCCTTCTCTTTTACAATTTATGTAGGGAAATGATATGAAAATTATTTAGATGAGACATAAAACATGATGATTATGTTTGTTAAATGAATGCAAAACAGCATTCCCTATTCTTTACCACATCCTTATACAATTGACTTCATAAGTGGGGGAAGACCAATTGTTCCAAAAAGGGGCATGTTAATTCCAAAGGTTATGGTATAGTCTCTGTAGCACTCTATCCTGATTCTATAGGTTATTTTTACTCTGCTCACCATGATATTCTACAAACTAACATTCCCAGTATGTAGATCATACAGGCTGTCTCTAGACTAAGTTCTGATCTATAATGTACTTAATAGGCAATTCCTTTTAGATTAAAAAAATAACTGTCTTTTCTCCCTAAGATGCTTATATATTATCTCATATAAATCACGGAATAGTAGAGATAGAAGGGACCTAGAAGGGTCCAATCTCTGCATTTTATAAATAAGGAAACTGAGGTCCAAGTAACTTGCTTATGTTCACATAGCTAATTAGTGGCAAAGTCATGACTACAATGTAAATAGACCTCTAATTTTTAACCCTACTACATAATGAACCAATCCTTTTCTGACTATCAAGAGAGTCTAGTCCTGCTGCACTAAATAATCATATGATCAGACTCTGTAAAAATAAAAGGGATTTTAATAGTCAGTTCTGAGTCTTCTCTGAAGTACAAATCCCTCTCTTCAACATCTTTAATGTCTCTCTCGTTTTACAGATAAGAAAAAATAAGGTGCAGAAGGAAAAAAATGTATGAAGAGCAACCCTTCTGGCTTGCTTTCTATTTCATTGCAAGACTCAGTTCAAATCCTATTTTCTGGAGTAGGTCTAGTATTCCCCTACCTAAGCTAGGGGCCCTCCCTCTGAAATACTTTTATATGTACAGTTATTTCCATATGTCTCTCTCATTAGAATATGAGCATTGTGAGAGAAAGGACTGTGTATTTAACTTTGCTTTGAATCCCCATTGCTTAGCAGAGTGGCTAGCACATACTTGACACTTAATAAATGCTTACTGACTGACTGACCTGCCCAAGATCACCAAGATAAGTGTCTGAGGTAGTATATGAATCCAGAACTTCCTTGTCTTCTATGCCTCCTTGTACCTCCTGCAGACCAGTCTTAGTTTTGCTTGTGGGAGGGCCATGAGGAGAATCTTTCAAATCCTAGAATTCTACTTCCCTGCAACAGCCTTTCAAATAATTAAAGACAAGGAATACTGTTGGGAAAGATATTCTCTTCTCCAAGACAAATAGTCCTAGTTTCTCCAACTGAATTTTGATTTAGCAATCAAAGCAAATTGACTTTGTTTTGCTGTAGCAACCAACACATAGTAGGTGCTAAATGAAAGTTTGTTGAATTAAGCTGAATGTCACTCTCGGTCCATCTGCTAGTTTAGATTGTTTGAAATTAATAATTTCTACTCTTGCAGAGTTATTCTCCTTTGGATTTAATTTTTACCTGTAAATGTCAAACTCATCTTGAGCTCAAACAGCTGTTCTCCATAATGAGTTGCTTACCAAGGCAGAAAGAGAAAATAATACATTTATTCCCCTCAAACTAAAGTATAGTAGATGCAAGAGAGTCAAGCAGTCTCCCAAGAAATCTTTAACAAAGCACTAGCTACGAATTAAATAAGGGAATTTCTTATATAGTTGATTGGGTGTTTTTAACAAGAATGATTTCTTCAACAAATACTGTAAGAAATGTACACACTTCTCCTCATCCACACAAAATCCACACCAATGCTCCATGATGACTGATTATTGGAGGTGACAAACATGTCTTTCTCTCTCTTGTAGACTTTAGGGATATGACAAGGGATTCAGGGTATTATCCACAAATACACAAGCTAAAGGCTTAATCATACACCAGGGAAGTACATGCCTGCCTATAATATAAATAGACATTTTTGAAGCTATGAGATACTGAAGTAAAGAAACTTTAGCTATCCTATTTATGGAATTATAAGTGCTTATGATTAATAAGATGCTGGAAGGGAAGAAAGAGAAAGGCTATAAGAAATGCAAAAAAAATCATAAACACAAAAAGAAAACAAAAATGAACTCTTCCCAGTAAGGTCTAATTGCCCATGCATATTATATTTTCAGTCATAACTCAGAACTAACTATCCTTTGAAAATATTTCCTTTCCCTTCTGAAATAGTAAGTGTTGGGTGTGTGTACATGCACTTGAAAGCAATTCAAATAATACAGAAATGACTGGATAAAAAGCAAGCATCTGGGGAACAAAATATTGGTCTTAAATAAATGATAGGTTTGATATATATGCCTTCATTTCATTTAACCTTCAGTGAAACTGTTTGCAATCAATTCCACTGTAATGCATTCTGACAGAAAGCCCCAACTCACTTCAGAGTTTAGTATTTACTTTAATCATACAAATTAAAGAGCAAATTAGATACTGGAACGATCATTTTTTTAAAGGTCAGATTTAGATTCGGCATGCTCTAGCATTTTCTCTTACCAATTTTACCTCTATGCTCAATTTACTGTACTTAATTTGATGTGGAGAGGGACAAATACACACACACACACACACACACACACACACACAGAAAACAAATATACAATTGTTACTGTTAGTTATTTGACAACCTTGAGACATTGGATGATGACACTGTTGTCAATACAAATTCAATTCAAATTAAATCACTTAAAAATGCTTATTGATTGGTTCTAATGTCTCCTTAGAAAAAAATCCTAAGATACTAGCTCTTATTAGCTCAAACAAGATTTTTTAAGAATTACAATGTACAGATGAAAAACTTCAATTTTTTCCTCAGTATATTCTTACAGAATTACAAAATTAGAAAAGACCTCAAAGGGACATCTGCTCCTTTTGATTAAATTTGAGCCACCTCAAGGAAACTGGATGGTCTATATGCATAGCTCTTGAGTTTTAAATGACCAGCCTAGACTTAATGGTAAATCATTCCTTACAACAAATCTAAGTCTCTCAGTTTCCATTTATTACGTTCTAGTTGGAGATGTTTTAAAATTGTTATCCACTGTAAAGAAAATCAGGAGACTGAGTTCTAGTCACAGTCTAGTCACCAACTAAGCTTGTGTGACCTTCACTATGTGCCTTAGTTAAAATACAAAAAGAGAAGGTTGGTTTACAAAAACCAAAATAAAGTACTTTCCAGCTTTAAAATGCTTTGTATGATTGTCATTCTTTGTATGATTGTCATTGTTGGATACTGCAAATCTGTCACACCTTGTGACCTTTCTTCCTTCCACATAATATATCCTCTTAAAGTATAGCATTACACACAGTTGAATTCTAAAAGATTTACACATCACTCAATGCTTGATTTATTTTTTCTCACATCTTACCTTCAACATACGTTGGGAATGAAGCCAAGCTTTTCCTTGACTGTAATTAAGACAAAGAGGATTTCAAACAGGGAAAAGCATGCTCATATATGCATTAATAAGCCATTTATATAAAATGAAAAATAAATATACCATCAAACAGCAATTATTAACAAGGGGAAACTGACCATTATTGGTTAGAGAAAATATCTATTTACCATTAGAGATTATCATTAAAAATGCTAAGTCATTAGTATTTTAGACAACCATGAAGTCTTGGAATCCATGTTCAGCAACCTTTGAAAGGTTTTCTATACCTATATTCTATGGGTTGAAAAAAGAAATGTCCATTTCCTGAAAGTCAGGAGTGGCTCTAATCTCTAAGTATGGCCAGTAGCAAAAGCACAAGGTAACACAGTCTGAAAAAATTGGAATTTCTATTAATAAATGGTTGAGTGCTTAGCATGAACACAACTGCAGAAATCAAGAATTTCCAATAGTAAGGAAGTTGTTTAAAGACCAGATTCACCTCTGTGCCCATCCCCAAAGATTGTTCCTGTGCTTCTTTTTTCTTCCTTGCTTCATTTATTAATTTACTTTATTTGAAAATAATCCTTTAGATCACTCCAGCATACTAACTCAAAATGAAAATACAACAAAAGAGTAAAGAATGAACTCTTGAATTTTCCTGTTCCAAGCACCACTATAACAGCCAAGATGAATCTCATTTATAGGGCTCACAGGAAATGGGTACAATGACTTCAAAAACTATCAAAACTTCCAGATCACCCCTAATAAGCTGCATTGTTCTCACTGCAGCAATACTTACCTTTTGTTTCTTCTTAAAAAACAAAAAAGGCTGTCTTAAGGATAAACCTTAAGAGAAGAAATACAGAAATTGTCTTTAGGGCTAGGATCTTTAGGGCTGTGATTTCATTAGTATAGAGAACTGCCAGGAGAGGGAACTCCCTTTATAATACAAGTTGGAGCAGTACCTTCTTGAGACCTTTGGTTTTAAAATTGCCTAGAGCATAGAGTGGTTAAATGACTTACTTGCACATGCCCCCAAAAATGTTAATTGAAATGAATGGAATTGTGAAGTAATATTTTTAGATTGTAAACTCCTTGTGGGAAGGGATTATCTTTTGCCTCTTTTATCCCTAGGGCTTAATGGAGTGACTGGCACCAGTATGTGCTTAATCAATGTTAATTGATTAAACTTTAATATTTCTATGGTGGGATTGTATAATAATATCCTAATTGTTCATTACAAAATATTCTTCTAGGGCAGCTAGATGGATGCAGTGGATAGAGCACTGGCCCTGGAGTTCAAATCTAACCTCAGACACTTGATTGCCTAGCTGTGTGACCTTGGACAAGTCACTTAACCCTAAAGTAACCCTACTGCCTAAAATTTAAATATATATATATTCTTGTGAAAGATCGAAAAGAACTCAGTGTTCTGGGAATAACTAGCAGGGCCTGAATCTCTGTTCTGGGTCTAAATACTTTCTTGATATAGGAGGGGAGCTGAGAAGAAAAGGGTAAGGAAGCCAAGGGTACTCATTTAGTTTCTCCACAGAGAGTCTCCCCATTTGGAATATGGGACAAACTGTATATTACCTCACAAGGGCAAAATTAGAGGATAAATTAGCTAACATCTGCATAGCACTTTAGAAATGAAAATGTTAAATGTTATCTAAACTACTCAGGACCAAGCTAATGACATGTAATCTAACATAATTTAAAAGAATAAAAGACTTTCACCTCAATCTTGAAATGTATATCATCTGGCAACTCATTAGAGGGAACTTTTCACGGAGTGTGCTCATTGTAATAAAATGGCTCATTACACCAAATGTGGAGTCTGGCTATTCCTAAAATTGCCTTTCTTGTTTGAAGAAGGGTCAACTAGGTTTCAACCTGAAGGATAAGCCCAGGAGATGAGAAATTTGGAATGATGACTATTGGCTGCCAATGGGTCTATAGGAAGAAATGCATTAAAAGGAAACCCAAAATGGAGGCCTATGGAAAAGAGGATCATCAAAGAAGTCCAGATGTCTGTTCCACTGATTTGACTTTTTGCTTAAAAAATAGAGAATGGAAGTAGTACAATAAGTGTTATTTGAATTTGTTGAGGGTAGAGAAACAGAACCAAAATAATTCTGAGTGACTTAACAGTTAAATAGCTCCAAAAACAAGGGAGTCTTTTTTTTTTTTAGCAAGG
The DNA here is from genome assembly GCF_037893015.1 of Macrotis lagotis. Taxonomy (NCBI): domain Eukaryota; kingdom Metazoa; phylum Chordata; class Mammalia; order Peramelemorphia; family Peramelidae; genus Macrotis; species Macrotis lagotis. The sequence continues at coordinate 109,272,116 of NC_133666.1, read as the reverse complement.
CTAGAGACTTTAAGTGCAATTTGTGCCCTTGAGCTAGGAGGCTATCTGACAGATATCCACTCAGCTCTGTCAGAGTGGCTCAGTCTTTAGCTATATTCAATTACCCAGCCCAGCTCTATTTGTATATCAACTAGGTAAATGAATACTTTATTAAATGCTAACCTCAAGGAGAGTCTTCTGGTTACAGACCTGAATGCAAAAAAGGACAATTCTATAGTTAAACAAACAACCTTAATATTTTAGAAACACAAAACATTCACACCTTTCCCCCATCTCTTTCTATCTACAAGTTCATATCTAGGCTATGACTGGAACAGTTAGGCAGTACAATGAATAGAGCAGGCCTGGAGTCAGTAAGGTCTGAATTCAAATCCAGTTGATCAAATCACACAACTTGGACAAATTACTTAACCCATTAGTTAGTTTTTTCATCTCTAAAATGGGGATAAATAATAGTTCCGCTACCTCTTAGGGTTGCTGTGAAGTTCAAATAAGATAATTGTAAAGGATAGTGCCTGGTACATTGTGAATGTTAAGTAGGTATTAGCTATTATTATTGATTGCATTTTTCAGACTTTGAAGGAGCGAATTAAAAAAAAATTAATGAACAAATATCTACTTCCCCCATACTAGAAAAAATCAAAGAAAAAAAGAAAAACAAAATCCTTTTAAGAAACATGAACAGTTCTCTCTTTTGGATCTACCATCAATGGGTAGACCAGTGCCATGATGTAGATTTTTCTGAACACTTTGTTTGGGAAGCTCATCACCCTTGAGGTTGAACCATCTAATAATACTATTGAAAATGTCAAGGTCAAGATACAAGATTGATTTTTTTGTAGGCAAGCAACTGGAAGATGGATGTACTTTGACTACAACCTCAGAAAGAATCTGCTCTTCATCTAGTTTTGAGGCTTTGGGGTGGTACAAAGAAGAGAAAGGAGAACTCTTACACCAATCCCAAAAAAGAACAAGCATAAGAGCAAGAATGTCAAGCTGGCTGTTGTGAAGTACTATAAAGTTGATGAGAAAGGCAAGATTAAATGGCTTCAATAGGAGTGTCCTGATGAATGTGGTGCTGGTGTCATTATGGCTAGCCATTTTGACAGACATTATTATGGCAAGTGTTGTCTAATCTATTGCTTCAACAAGCCAGAAGACAAGTTAATGTATTATTTTACTAATGTGTTATTTTTTTAAAAAGTCAACTTAAAAAAATATGCAATCAAGCAATAGAAATCCCTAGGTTAGTCTTGTTAAAAAAAAAAACCAGTCTCATTCTGAGTTTATCATCTCTCTGTTAGGCAGTAGATAGTATGATTCATTTGTGTTCATTTGAAATGGGAAAATGATTTTCTTAAATCTAAAGAATGGCTAATTATTACATGAATAGGTTTTTAAAAATCATTTAAATGCTATGGAGAAAAAAGTATTCTTATAGAAACTGAAAAAACAATTTTTTTCTTATAATGACATGTTATATGAAGTTGAACATTCGGATGTCTGATTAGCACTTTTACTAGGTGGGCAGAAATAGACTAATGGGGTCATCTAGCCCTTAGTAGTTAAGATCAAATTTAATAAAGGTAATAAACTCCCAGATCAGAGAAAGTTAAAGGCTACAGAAGAGTAATCTTCCTAGGAATTTTCCAAAAGGCTAGCCTAAAGATGGAGTTTCCAGGAGGCCTATAAGGGCACATTCATCTGCATATTTGCATCTAATCAACACTTGCCACCAACACTTGCAGTCCTTTCAAGCAATTACCAATTTTGGTTTTATTGTTACTGCCTTTGGGGCTGCCATTCCTGACTCTTCTCTCCATATCTTTCTCACTTGGTCATGCATTATAAATTAAATGAGGCAGAAAATGGGAAAATTGAGCAAGGAGTCTGGTGAGAAAGAGTCATTAGACTCAATTCCAGGTCATATCATCTACAGACAGGTCAAAGTTTAGTAGCTCCTATTATATAGTGAAGCATTTTGCAAACCTATAAAGTACAATAGAATATATATATTGAAAATATTTGTTAAATTCTACTTGATTTTAAAAAGTATCACCATCCTTCCTTGACTGGTGGGTGATCTCCCTACAGATGCTGGATTTTTATTTTTATTTCAGTAGTCTCCAGATAAGAAATTCCCTGTACCTAAACAATTTTATTTGCATGAGCCTGAAAATAAAAGGGGAAAAAATCTTTGTACAATATTTCCCTGATGAGGGCTTTGTGTCCAAGATATATTTGGGAGTTATGCAAATAAAATATCTAAAATGTCCATAATCTTTTGATCCAAATATGCTATTATTAAACCAAGAAGAAGAACAATGACAAGAATAATATATATATCAGGATATTTTAGTGATAGCAAAGAATTGCAAACAGAGTAGACAACCATTAATGGGGAATGGCTAAATAAATTGTGGTATATGAATATAATGAAATATTATTATTTTCTAAGAAATGAAGAATGTGATGAATCTAGAAGCATGGAAACATCTACATGCACTGATACAGAGTAAAGTAAGCAGAGTCTAGAAAACAATACAAAGAAACAGATGTAAACAGGAAGAATTATTACACAAACCAAACCAAAGTGAATGATGAAAAGGTATAAAGAAAAAGCATGTCTCAAAAGAAGGGAAATAAGAAGATACATTCATCCAATCACTTTCCAGAAATGGAAGGTTTACCAAGTGTTATACATATTTTTAGTCTTTTTTTGTTATACTGATAAGTTGTGCTGAATTTTCTCCCTTTATCTTTTTTCAATCCTTTAAAAATACTATTTGTATTGAGATAGGCTCTCTGGGAAAGAAGGGAGAGGAACAATGGGGGAAATTATGATGATATAAACAAAAATAAATTATTCAACAAAAAAGAAAATCCCTGCAGATTCTCAAAGTGGGTAGGCAGGTAGGTGTCACACTGAATGGAGCAGTTAGCCTGAAGTTAGGAAGACTCAATTTTAGGGGTTCAAATCTTACTTTAGATGCTTACTAGCTATGTGACTTGGGCAAGTCATTTTATCAATCCTGTCTTACTCAGTTCCTCACCTGTAAAATGAGCTGGAGAAGGAAATAGCAAACTAGTATCTTTGACAAGAAAACTCCAAACAGAGTCATAAAGAGATAGACACAACTGAAACAACTGAACAAGATGAGAGGTTGTGACTTTCCCCAGAGTCACAGACAACACTTGAACCCAGACCTGTATTGAACAGGCTATGTTGCCTTTATAAGTAACAGATTTGTTCCTGACAGTAAATAAATGTACATTATCTGTATCATCTTGTTTTAGTAGAAGGAGAAAAAATCACAATCATTCATTTTGTATTTAAAATTTTTAAACAAACATTCTCAGGGTTAATTAGACAATTGCAATTAGAGGCAACTGAATTCTCACACAGATGATATCAGAGTTCAGTATCAAGTTATTAATAGGTGCAAGTGGCAATTAGTGCTAACATTTATTTGCTAGAGTATAAAAGAGGTCACAGAGAAGACTAAAGTTTTCCTTCAGTGAAATGTGTTTTGTTTCAATATTAGAAGGAAATCACATACCAATGAGATCATAGGTCTATTCACAGAAATCTTAGAAAAATAGTGGGTGCTGACCAGCACAGGTCAGAGGGTTTTCTCTTCCAGGAGTTCAAGCCAAGGAAATTATAAGCGCCTATTCCCAATTTTTCTATAGTAGGCCAGCCCTAGAGCTCTTTAAGGGGAAGTAACTTCTGTGGAGGAAACATTCTTTACCAAACTTGTACTTAGAGTTACCTGTAGGTAAGTGTTAAGTGACTTGTCTACTATCCTAAACTGATAATATTAGAGGCAAAATGTCTTTTTGACTCCAATTTTGACCCACTATCCATTATGGCATACTGTCTTCCTTTAGCTGAGATCCTTTAAAAAAGTTAAGTCAGCACTCATCATCATCATCATCATCATCCACAACATCATCATCAACAACAACAACAACAACAACAACAACAACAACAGGTTTCCCTAAAAAATGGAAAGTAAATATATAATGGAAAAGGATCAACTGTGAAGGCATGACATCTTTAAGAAAAGTAAATGGGTTGGATTTTTTGCTTTAGTTTTTAGATATACTCCTCCTATCACTCTCCTCCCATCTCAAGACAACCCTCTAAATTGAACTTTAACTTTTAGAAAAGCTGCCTATGAACTTTTGCGAAGGAGGTTTCCTCTCTAGGGAGTTCATATCACCAATGAAATCACAAAAAAGAACAACAATAAAAGGCATACATTTAGAGAACACATTTAAAAGTCAATTCCTGCCCCCCGCCCTGTGGATTGGTTTTGTAATCTGTAATAGAGGAAGGGGGGAAGGGGGCAAAAGAATCATGAAAATGAACTGGGATAGAAAGAAAGGAACCTGTGGCATTGACAATAGCTACACTGTACCTCTTTATTACTGGAGGATTCCACCAGGTCATCTTGCTGATGCTGTCTGCTCGATGATTCAGCACCCCGGGGAGAGGAAGAATCAGGAGATGGAGACTGGACATGGTAAGGAAACAAAATCAGGAAAACCTGAGTGACTCAGTGAACCTCTTGGTTTTGGGGAGGAGTACAGAGTTCTAAGAAAGGTAGAATATAACTGTGTAAATTAAAAAAAAAATTATAATGATCATTTCTCTGGGCAGCATGGTCAGTGTGGATTAGAGCTGGCTTTGGAGTCAGGAAGAATGAGATTCAAATCCAGCTGATGAAAATCCTACCTTCAAACACATCCAACTTTTGCCTATGCCAGAGGCAAGTCAACTAATCTCTCCATGTCTTTAAGCAACTCCTACTCCAAAGGACTCATGATGAAAAATGCAATCTTTCTCCAGATAGAGTAAAATTGAATTTAAAAAACCCAGTACTGTAATATTGTAGATCTTCACTAGTAGAGATCCCTTTTTTACCTATTCCTGCAAAGAGGGAATCACAGGTCCAGGCCAACCAACCAAACCATAAACAAAACAAAGAATGTAAGAGGTGACTGCACATGTATCACCTATACTAAATTGCTACTATCTGTGGAAGTAGAGAAAAAGGGAAGGATTTCTGCTATGCCAAAAATTAAGAATTGAAATATTTTGAATTTCCAACTTAAAATCAGAGAAAATGAAGCTAACAGTGGCACAAAAATACAGTATTTTATTTGCCTATTGGCTATCAATGATCCAGAAATCCCCCCCCCCAGTCCAATCTTAACTCAAAGGAGTAATCACAAAGAAAAACAGGTGCTTAGAGAGACATTAGTGAAAGTATTTTGCCTGGAAAAGGGAAATTTCCCATAAGGCAATGGTGCCAAAGAGGTTAAGGGGGCAACTAAGCTAAACTATAAAACTAAGATCTCTCTACCTGGCTGCCTCTCTGAAAGAAGAGGGGACAAAGTAGAAAGAAAAAAGATGTGACAAACATACAGATCACTCTGTTTAACAAGCAGTGCAGCCAGTCATAGTTCTTTTGTCAAGGGACTTAAGACTTTTTCCCTTTATGTGCTCTACATGATTTTAGACATGAAGGTGATGATACAGTCAAGTTTTTAAATATTTACACACAGAAAAGAGATCTACTACAGTGATACCATAGCTTGGATAGAGAGATGATAGGCTGCTGAGAGGCCAGGGCAAACAGAACAATCTATTGTATATTCTCCTGGTTTGAGATTATATTAATTTAGCATAAATGACCTTCAAAGAAATCAGTTAATCTATTTTTTTGTTTTCTTTTTTGTAAGGCAATGGGGTTAAATGATTTGCCCAAGGTCACAAGTTAGGTAATTATTAAGCATCTGAGGCTGTATTTGAACCCAGGTCCTCCTGACTCTAGGGCCAATGCTCTATCCACTGTTCCACCTAGCTGCCCCAATCTAATTGTTAATAAATGCATATTAGAAAAAATATAGGGCAGTTAGATGGCTCATTCACTAGATCACTGACCCTGAAAATCAGAAGACCTTACTTCAAGTTCAGCCTTATTAATTGTGTGACTCTAGGCAAATCACTTAACCCTAGCAATTTTCTCATGTATAAAATGAGTTGAAAAAGGAAATGGGAAACTATCCTAGTATCTTTGCCAAGAAAACTCTAAATGGGATCATGAAAAGTCAGAAATGACTGAACAAAAAACAACAAAGTATATATACTGTCATATTAATTTTAAGTTGATAGCATATTTGTGTGTGTGTGTGTGTGTGTGTGTGTGTTTAAAGTCCAGGACTATAAATTTCATCAGAAGGAGGAATTCCCAGTGTGGAAATTCTCTCCATACCTCACCCTTAAGATTATAGAGAAAGATTTAGAGCTTGAAGGGACCATAAAGGTTATGCAGTAAAATATTCTTATTTTACAGATGAGGACATAGAGGCAGGGAGAAGTGACATGACTTGTCATAAATAAATCTAGTACTGCCTGAGGCAAGATTTCAACTCAAATCTTTCTGACTCCCAAATCCTGTACTCATTCCATTGTGCTGCCTAGGTGTCCCTTTAGAAGATGACAAGAGGCATAATTTATCATCTAGTTCCTTTGGGGAGGAAATTGTTTATGCCTTTGGAGGAAAATAGCTAACATGACTATGATACAGTGCTTTAAAATTTGCAAAGAATTTTACATTGTGTCATTTTAATCCTCACAACAAACCTAGAAGATAGATGCTCTTATTATTCTATTTTACAGATAAAGAAACTGAGGCAGAAAGAGTAAATGATTGCCTAGAGTTGCATAGTCAGGTATCTGAGGGCTGATTTGAATTCAGGTCTTCTTAATTTCTAACTGACCAACTATATCATTTGCAAATTGACTAGTTCTAGATCATCTTATCTAATAGTGAGGGGAGGGAGGAGCAAGGAAAAGAGGAAAAAAACACTGTGCCAGGGTGCTGTAATTCAATCAATGATGGTGTTCTGGATTTTGGATTTCAAGTCCAATACTTTTTCCACTGAACAATACTGCTCCATTTGCCTTCTGGCCCAAAGGGCAAATCTTTCTCTCCAGCCGGGATAACTGTGCTATTTCAGCACCAAGGACAGGGGATGTGCTCCTAGACATATGAGTCCAAAAGAGATCCTTTTTTTTTTTTGCAAGGCGATGGGGTTAAGTGGCTTGCCCAAGGCCACACAGCCAGGTAATTATTAAGTGTTTGAGGCTGGATTTGAACTCAGGTACTCCTGACTCCAGGAATGGTGCTCTATCCACTGCATCACCCAGCTGCCCCCAAAAGAGATCTTAATGAGAACTGGAGGCTGTCAATGAATTGATAAGACTGAAGGATTACCCTTTAAAAAGTTGATCTGGCTATCCTCTAACATTCTTTCTAGTTCTATGTATGTGTAGAAAGTATTTTGTAAACCTTGTAAAATCAGGAAATAAATACATTGTTGTTGTTATTGTTATTGTTGTTTCATGAAGACATCTGGAAGGCAGGAGCCCAAAGATAAGAAGATCTGGAGTCCTGTTCTACACTTTCAGATTAAGGACAATAAAACAACCCATCACCTAATGCTACCATCATTCCTACACTCTTACCTGAACTCAGCTTCTGAGTTCTACTTTATTAGAGAAACCTAAGAGACAGATACTGGTGGTAAAGAGGATAATGAAGGAAAAGTTCTACCTGCCTTAGAGAGTAAAGGAAATATATATTTCTACTCCTGGTCCTATGAGTTTGAAAACATAAAAAGAAGGATAGGTTAAAAGTGGGAAAGGTACTAAGGAATACAAAGTCTTTAGGGGAAAAGCCCCATGTCACTAGGTGGCAAGAGTCTAAGAGAAGGAGAATAAAGGATGCAAATCTTGTTGACAATTGATCCTTTAAAGCATATAATGTCAAGAGTGAGAAGACTTCCTTTTGGGGGCAAGTAGGTGGCACAGTGAATAGAGCACCAGCCCTGGAGTCAGGTTCAAATCCAGCCTCAGACACTAAATAATTACCTGGCTGTGTGAGCTTGGGCAAGTCACTTAACCCCACTGCCTTGCAAAAACCAAAAAAAAAAAAAAAAAAAGTGAGAAAACTGCCAGAATAGGGATGACAATGTGGAGATTCAAGAATCCCAATGTAGAATAAGTAATATCACTTTGAGGACTACTAAGTGGTAAGTAGAAAAAATGTTGAACCTGGATTCAAGAAGACTCTTCTTGAGTTTAGATCTTGAACTCAAACACTTACTAACTTTGTGATCCTGGGCAAGTCACTTAACCCTGTTGGCTTCAGTTTCCTCATCTGTAAAAAGAGATGGAAAAAGCAAGGGCAAACCATTCCAGGATCTTTGCCAAGAAGGACATGAAGAGTAGGATATGACTAAAAAGCAATAAGGAAGTCTAATAGATTTCTGTTAATTTTTAAAAAAAGAAAAACAGAGAGAACAGGCAGCTAGGTGGTATAGTGGATAGAGCACCAGCCCTGGAATCAGGAGGACTTAAGTTCAAATTTGACCTCAGACACTTGATAATTACCCAGCTGTGTGATCATGTTCCAGTCACTTAACCCCATTGCCTTGCAACCCCCCCAAAAAAATCCCCCCAAAATAGAGAGGTTCTGTAGCTGGAGTAGGTAAAACCTGAATTTACACCTAACTCTACATATTTACTATGGATCTCCGGACAAGTCCCTTTACTTCTGAGAGTCTGTTTCACCATTCACAAAACGGGGATATTTATAGTACCCACCTCATGGGACTGTTCTAAAGAACAAATGAGAGAATATATAAAAAACACTTTTCAAACCTTAAAGCCCTATATAAATGCTATCAAAAGGACAAACAGGCAGTTCAGTTTATTAAATACAGCTATCTTCTTTATTCTTTTTTCTTGAGTCAGTAGTAGAAGAAATAATGCTGCTTTGATAATGGGACTCAATACTGATCCTCAAATGACCTAAAGGAAAAATGTTTGTTCTGAATCTGTCCAGGGGTCTGGGGAATTTTCCAAAACTTCCCAAGATACCCTACACAGGAAGCAATTAGTACATCACTTTCCTAGGGAGCAGTAGGAAGTGTAGGGGGAGAGGTTTTATTTACTCCACTAAACATGAGGCTCTCAAACTCAAGTGGGAAGGGGAAGGAGAGAATAAACATTCCTATAGCCTTTATTATGTCCAGGCACTGTGCTAAGTGCTTTACTAATATTATTTCATTTGATCATCACAACAACTTGTTTGAGGTAGATGGAGTTATTATCCTTTTAGTTGAGGAAACTGATACAAACAGAGGTTTGTTAAAGGACTTGTCCAGGATCACCTCAATAGTTAAATGTTTCAAGCTGGATCTCAACTCAGGCTTTCCTAAATCTAGGCCTTGTACTCCCTGAAGGCGATGGGTACGAGTGAGGTGGATGATGACAGGTGAAAATGATATATAAATGGCATTTATATGAACCTTGTATCTAAATAAGCATTTGGAAATTCCCACGGAGGTCTTGATAGGCCAGCTTGCTGCTGCTTCTTTTTTTGCTTCCCTTCTGCTTACAGTTTGATTAGACATTCTTACTCTCTCTTTAAACAACAAAGATTCCTGGAAAAGGACACTAGCTCTCAGAATTGAGGAGAAACCTCAAGGGTCCAGAGACCAAGAGATTCTGCCACAAGGATCTCTGCAGTTAAGAATAAATTTATTTAAAGGGATACTTTAGATTTTGCATTGTTATTTTTTTATTTTAGATTTTTCAAAGCAATGGGGTTAAGTGGCTTGCCCAAGGTCACACGGCTAGGTAATTATTAAGTGTCTGAGATCGGATTTGAATCAGGTACTCCTGACTCCAGGGCTGGTGCTCTATCCATTGCGCCACCTAGCCTCCCTGCATCTTTCTTTTAAAAAAGTCATCTAGGAAGGACAAATTGTGTTTTGCTTCAAGTAAAAAGGCCTCCAAAAAGTTTCATACAAAAATGATTCTTTTTGTGCAGTTGTATTTGAATATTTTGAACGTAATTTCCTAGACAGTCAAAGCATAGCTTCTTATAGAAATATGTAAAAAGTGTCTCATATTGAGTGAGGGCCATGCTAACATTAGAATCTCTTCTCTCTTGGAAAATAATAAGCTTGGGGCGGCTAGGTGGCATAGTGGATAGAGCACCAGCCCTGGAGTCAGGAGTACCTGATTCAAATCCGATCTCAGACACTTAATAATTACCTAGCCGTGTGGCCTTGGGCAAGTCACTTAACCCCGTTTGACTTGCAAAAACCTAAAATAATAATAATAATAATAATTATTATTATTATTATCATTATTATTATAAGCTTCTGGAGGGCAAGGTCTCAAATGCTTGTTTGCTTATATTTGTAACCCCAGCTTTTAACGCAATTTCCAGTTATGTGATAAGTATGCATTAAATTACTGATCTATCTAATTTAGTATCTGATAATAAATCATAAGAGCTAACTGAAGTGCTTAATTTGGACTTTGAAATGAAAGGGTTAACTGTGAAATTATAGGGCATAAGTTGGACTTTGTGAGAAGGCTGAAATATATTCCTGTCTGGTTGAGTTCTTTCACACCCTCCAATGGACCAAGGTCTCGAAAGACTCTCAGGGGGACTTCCCAGAGCCCCCTCACCCAAGTTTCCTAAAGACTTTCAGGATTTTCCGTAATACAAACGTTTACTTCATTATACAATAATTCTCCAATTAACCACAATGACATTTAGGTGTCAATTTTACACTATATGGAATTTAAAAGGTATTATTAACTAGGAGGGAAGCCTTTTGAATCTCCAGTCCAAATATATTCCTTTTAGTGACTACCTCTCCCCCACACTCTTATCCCTACATTCAGCATAGCTATATCTTAATTCAGTTGTGTTAATTTATAGCCTTTGGAGATGTGATGAATTATCAAGAAACACTTCTATCTTGATTCTTCTCCTTAAGTTTCTTTTCTCTTAAAATTTTTAAACAATGAAATAAAGCTTTTCCCTTGAAGATACTGCATTTCTTACTAATTTCTCCCATACTTTACACTTGTATTTTTTATACTTCTCAACTAATAGCAGCAGGAGAAGAAATGTTTTCCTTACTCCCCAGCACTATTCCTTTACTCTGCTATCATCATTCAAGGATCTCTTTTCCTTTTAAGCTCATACATTTTTTTTATTGTCCTATAACAAACTTTCCTCAGTAATTTCAGCACCTGATTTTCCTCTCCACTCTATCCATATTTTGTACACTCAATGAATAGCATACATTTGCACAGCACTTCAAAAGTTTAAAATACTTTCCTTACAACATCCTTTTGAGGAAGTCAGTGGAAAGATGATCATCCTCATTTTACAGACCAGAGTAGCTACATAGCACCATGGATAGAATGCAAAGCCTGCAATCAGGTAGACCGTAGTTCAAATCTATCCTTAGAGGCTTACTGTGCGACTTTGAACAGTCATCCTGTTTGCCTCAGCTTCATCATCTGAATGAGCTAGAGAAGTAAATGGTCAACTACTATAGTATCTTTCCCAAGGAAGCCACAGAAAGAGTTAGAAAAAATTAGATATGACTGAAAAACAATTGAAGTGAACCTAAGTAAACAGATATTTTAAACAAACCATTTTATAGATGAGTAAATAAGGAACTGACTTGTCCAGTTATAAGAGTTGTAAATGAAAATGTCAATTTACATAATTCAAGTCTTCTGACTAAAAATCCAATGCTTGGTTCACATTAATGATCCTTCTAACACTCTAATCTCCCACTCAACCTCATTAGAGCCAGGGGGACAAAACAGTTATCTGAAACTGTTTGAGTTCTAGAACTCTCTTTGAACATGATATTTTATCTTTCCACCTCTTCTATTGCTTCACTCCTCTGCTGACTCTTCACATTCATCCTGATTTCTGTTCCTTTGAACTTCATCAGCTATAGGTGGTCATCTTTCATCTCATTTTCAACTTCTCTTTATGTGGTTCATTTCCTTCTGTTTACAAACCTACTACCCATTTTTCTTTTTTCTCCCCAATTCTATAAAGCTTTCCCTTGACCTTGTTCCTGCTTCATGCTGTGGCCGTATCTCTATCCTTATCACTGTAAAACTGCTAGGGAAAAAAAATAATCAGTCTAAGGTCATTACTCCACTCTTCTGGGAATCCTTGACACTGGTTTCTGAACCCCCTTACCAAAACTTCTTTTTCTGAGCCTATTAAAGGCTTCCCAACTGACAAATCCAAAAGATCTTTTCATGGTCTTCATCTTCTTTGCTTTTTTTTTTTGCAAGGCAATGGGGTTAAGTGGCTTGCCCAAGGCCACACAGCTAGGTAATTATTAAGTGTCTGAGGCTGGATTTGAACTCAGGTACCTGACTTCAGGGCTGGTGCTCTATCCACTGTGCCACCTAGCCACTCCGACATTTGGCATTATTGATCTCAGATCTTCTTTCTTGCCATTTTATTATCCTTTGGTCTGACATTATTATCTTCTGATTTTCCTGACCAGTTGCTAAGCACTAAAATTTCTAAACACAAATTCCTTAAAATTAGGGATTTTTTCATTATTTGCATTTGTATCTCTGGTACTCCTGACTCCAGGGCCGGTGCTCTATCCATTGTGCCACCTAGCCACTCCCTGCATTTGTATCTCTAACATAATGTTCCTAAAATAATGTCTGACACATAAAGGAGACTTAATAAATGCTTACTGACTGACTTTCCTATCAGTATCATTTGATGTTCAATCTTTATCCTTCTAGCCTCTAAATGGAGGTACCGATTATACCCCAGGTCTCTGTCCTTGATTCTCTTTTCTGTTTATAACTTCTTTCATGATACTCCATCTACTTCCATGTCCCTAAGACACCTGACAACACAACTGATTCCTAAATCTCTGTTTTTTACTTTAAGATCAAACTCAATAGCTATAGCCTTCTATTTCTAACTGTCCACTGAACATCACACTGGCATCTCCATCTCAAACTGTTCAAAACTTAACTCAATATATATCTCTAACTCTTCTCTACCTCCTGACTTCTTTATGTGTATTGAAGGCATCACCATCTTTCCAAGTCATCCTGGCTGGAATCTTTGAAGTTATCTTTTGACTCCTTCCTTTCATTCCCTACATATAATCAGTTGCTAAATCCTATCAATTCTATATCCACAACATCTCTTTTATTCATCTCTCTTTAATTATTATTAAAGACATTAGTTCACATATGTATGTTACAGTTACATTAAATTTAATTTAATAGGTACTATCTGGAAGATAGCAGAGAGACCATTTAGTCCATTCCCTTCATTTTACAAATCAGGTAATTGAGGTATGGTAAGACACTCTCCTGGGTTCACATAGGTCCAATGGTAAGCATCAAAGGTAGAGTTTGAATCCAAGTGCCTGGACTTGAGTCAATACTTTGCCTACTTGTCTCATGAGCAACAGCAAAAACAAAACAGTCCCTATCCTTAAGGGTCTTATAACCTACTGAAAGTATTTTCTTCATACAAACTTGACTAAACAGAACAGATATTATTACTATTCTTCAAATGAACAAGTAAATCATTAGAGAAATTAAAGTTCTTGCTCACAGTCCCAAAAGTGGCAGAGCTGGAATCTGAACTCAGGTCTTCTGACTCCAAAATTACTAGTTGACTCTGCTTTATATTCCTGTTAGAGCCTAGGTTTTGAATATTTCTCTTTTGGGCAGCTATAACTATATCATTCACCTGCCCTAAGATCTTTTTTGGCTCTCTACTGCCCTAAAATATCTTTAAAAACCCTAATTTTCTAATTTTATTTCATACTATTTCTTTTCATACACTGAACATTCTAGTCAAATTACCTACATGTAAAAATTAGGCTGTTCTTGACTAAATTTTTCTCCCCTCCATAGCTGTAACTGTGGAAATACTTTTCCTTCAAGATTCAATTCAGATATTTCCTTACAGACTTCATTAATTCTTGAATTATAATTATTTTTAATCTTATAAACCATAAACTCACTGAGGGGGGCATTCTTATATCATCAGCATTTAACACAGAACAATGTTTAAAGTAAATACTTATGAATTGTTTGTTAAATTGAATTTTTTTAGCGATTACACAGAAAAACTTCAATTTGGGGGGGGTTCTCAAGAGCTTGCTCATTATGCTTCTGGTGAATGATATCTGATATTCCCCTCTCCTCTCAATTCAAGCAAAGACATTTTCTTCTCAATTATCTAAGTTTTAAAATTAAACAAATACTTTGATAACAAAGCAATATATAAGAAGTTATTTTTTTGCCCCTGGATCACATCTGTGCTTCTAAAATGAAAAAAAAAACCTGCTTAATTAGCTAAATTACATACTACATCAATTTAAAGTATTTCATTTCATAAAGTATTTAAAGTATTTCATCAATTTCACTACTATTTTCCTTAATATGGTAGAGTAGTAAATCTATCTTTATAAAGGCACTGTACATTATATCATAAAAATGATAGTCTAGATTAAATGGAATTTGTACATATCTATCTTCACAATAATATAATTTAACATAAAGAAATGTACTCCTATATATTCAAAAACCAGAACTATTATGAAATTCACTTTTAAGAGTATGGGAGAAACCAGTAAAACAGATATCTCAACAAGAACTTTGGGTATGTGTGCACATATCCACAATTTCCCAAGGTGGATGATGAAAGGCATTTTTACTGCAAGGCCTTAAAACTATTTTCTAGTTTCTTGAATAAGTTCTAAGATTTGAAAGTCACAATCTCAATTTAAAACAAATGGTTTGTCCATAAATTGGTTCTATGAGAGGGGGCATTCAATATCTGACAAAATCAGTAGCCCCCCCCCAAATTTTTTTCCTTTGAAAAACTGTCACTTTATTATTTGTGCTAAAAAAATTTCAGATGTGGCAAAGTTTTATAATAAACTTCAAGTGATTTCTGCATTGAGTGAGTACACAAGGACTCTTGACAGTTACTTCATGATTTGGTCTAATAGTTCTGTTGAAAGAATACTAAGATCTTTTTTTAATGAGAAAGACAGTTGAGAAACCATACATTCCTGTGATACTTAAAACTAGAATACTGGATGAACAATTCCTGGAGTAGGCAGGAGAGTAGATTCAGGGAGGCCCTCATTTACATTTATTTTAATTAGCAAAACTGAAGCAAAATGAATAACATAGCATGAGATTCAGGGCTGTAAAGCTGAAATTAAGCAATTTTCTAGAACAGAGAAAGAAAGAACACAGGGCCAACAGGAAAGAGGGAACAAGCTCTGCTGTCTCAAAATCTTCCTTCCCAAAGGAGAAGATGGCATTTCTATCCCTCTCTAGACATGTACATTTACTACATCAAGTACTGCTGAAAAACTGGGAAGCCACATCAAAGCTCCTGAAATCCATTTTTTTGTTTGTTATTATTGTCAAAAAGGGAAATACAGAGAACACTTTCACTTCAAAAGAAAGATGAGGTTTAAGTCATTCAAAGAAAAGTCATATCATTTTTGATGCCTGAAGATCCACCTACCTTTCCTTCGTGATATTCCAGTTGATACATCCAAAAATTCTCCATCTTCCCCAATGTTGTTTATGAAGCAGTCCTGGCTTGAATGTGTCTTGTTTGACTTTAAAGGCTGAGAATAAGCTTTTTATCTCAGTGCTTGCATGAGGTTTTGTTTAAAACACTCCCAGCCCCCACAGTGGTATTATATGCCTGAATTCAATAATGCAACTTGTAATTGGAGATGAGATGATCTCACATAGTTCCTGACCCATCCATATTAAACTCTCTTTGCAAATGAATATCCTGTGAAGCTGTGCATCAAGAGCTCTAGCATCATCATCTGTGACTCTCAGTTTTAGGAAAAAACTCTTGTCTTGCTCTTTCCCAGTAGGGGTAAGGACGCTATTTCTGGATATAAAACACTCAACTTGAAGGTGTGATCACAAAACTTCACACATGTAAAAAAAACTGCTAGGCTTAAAGAATTTGTGAAAAAGAGATTTGAAAATTAGTAGGAGTCATTTTAGATCAGTAGTGGGGGTTGCGTGTCCATTGAAAATTTACAGTTTAAATATTCAAAGAATTTCATTTTTTTGAGTCATGAAACAGTTCCTGGTACTGATGCCTATAGTCTGATAAATGATGAATATAAAGAATGCAGGGAAGCTCAGGAAGACTTTACTGAACTGATGCAGATTAAGTATGCAAACCAGAAAAGCAATATCCATGACATCAATACTAGTATAAGTGGTAAGAATAAAAAAAAGTCCTCCAAAATTGAATACTATTATCAGATTTTCTAATTTTTAAAATGTGGATAAAAATAAAGATAATCTCATTGAGAGAATCAAAATTGAGATGCATAAAGTGCTCTGTAAACCTGAAAGGTACTATTATCATTATATAATATAAATAATTTTACTAAGACATGACCCAGAAAAAAAAGAAAAAATGCATTTCCCTCCCTTCTTTGCAGAGTTTAAAGGTCAATGCAGATGAAAAACTGATATAAAGTAGATAGGTTAACTAATTTTGCTAAACTTTTTTTCTTTCTTTTTTATTCTTTGTTATAAGGGATGACTCTTTAGGTAAGAGGCAAGGGACAGATAAAGGGTATATCTGAAATTTAAGGGGATGCAAAATCAAAAAGAATTTTAAAAGAAAAAGTTTAGAGCCAATAAGTGTCAGAAGTACTGAATTCTGCTTGCACAACAGGTACAAACTATTCCTCTGATTAACACAGCATATACTGTTTGCTGACAGGGCATGAAAAACAGACAAGGCCATAAATGAGATCCTGAAGTCGACAAAAGAGATTGAAATACAAAAGGATAGGGAGGAAAGTGCCCCCTGGATGAGTAAGACACAAAGATAAGCAAGCTGTTTCAATATTTCTTGTGGGATCCTGCAATTTCCCAGTATCACCAATAGTTGTGAATGAAGGAGGGTCACATTATTTCTTGAACTGAATTAGAAGAAGCCAATGGAAACACGGGAACTTGGGGGAAAATTTTGAAAAATGGAAAGCCAGTGGAAAGGAAAAGGCAGACCATGCCAGTCATTGTGATGTAAAGGTGAATATGATTACTGAATAACCTTTTAGCTGCATCCTGTGTGTGCTAGATTTTAGAAGAGAAATAAAGTTAGGTAAAAATATTGTCCTTGACCTTGTGGAGCTTACAAACTGGTAGGGGAATATACCACAGAAAAGAAATACTTATAAAATAATACATTGAGGTACAAGAAAGGTAAAAGCAAAGCCATTTGAAACTGGGGCAGAGGGTAAGGAGGAATTGCCAATGAAGGGCCTCAGGAAAGGTTTCACAAAAGAAGTGCTATAGAGGTTAGTCCTTTGAAAATTAGTAGGTAATAATGAAGATGGGGCTAGGAAATGTTATTGATATGAAATAGACAGATACAACTTCAGTAAACGGTTTTGAGTTTTCCCATGCATCATACATTTTACCAAAAGTGCTAGCAAGAGGAAGAAATGTATGGTGGGAAGGGTACTAGCTCTGGAGTGAATGGAATGGGATGGGCAGGGGGCGGGGCGGGAGAAGGTGTTCAACTCTTGCCATTAACATTGGAGTAATTTTCCTTATCTGTATATCTAACCATGTGGCTCCCCTACTCAATTTACTTCAGAAGGCTTCCTATTGCAACTAGAATAAAATAAACTTTCCTTTATCTTTAAAAAGTCCTATGCAACCCAAGTTTAACCTATCTTTCCAGGTTCAATGAACACTACTTAACTTCTGGAAGTCTATTATCAAGCTATACTGGCCTCACTTCCCACAGTTCTTCACATTTGAAATACCACAGCCCATCTTCATGGCTTTGCAATGGCTATCCCTATGCCTGGAATGCCCTCCTGCCTTACGCCTTACCTAATACCTCAAAGAATCTTTCTTTCTATGAGATGCAGCTCAGGCACAATTTTCTGAATGAAGACTTTCTGTATTCCCCAATTCCTAGTTCTCTACCTTGCAATGAATTACTTTGCATGTGTATGTGTATACCTGGAAATATATATATATATATATATATATATATATATATATATATTTTTGTAAGTACTTGCCTCTTCCATTAAAATATAAGCTTATGATGGCAAGGAATTGGAAATTGTGGGGATATTCATCAGTTAGGCAATAGCTGAACAAATTGTGGTATGTGATTAAGATGAAATGTTATAAAAGAAATGATGAACAGGGTAAGTAGTAAAAAACTTACATGAGCAGATGCAATGGGAAATGTATTATATACAAGTATCAGCAATATTGTAGGATGATCATCTTGAATGACTTATCTTTTCTCAGCAATGCTGTGACCCAAGAGAACTCTGAAGGATTTATGATAAATAATACTATCCTAGCCACCCCCCCCCCAAATATATATAAGCTTATTGAAACAAGTACCTGAAACCCTAGTGCCTGGCACATGGTAGGCAGTTAATACAGATTTGTTGATTGATTACTAGCTATATGACTTTGGGCAAGTCACTTAATTTCCTTGGAGGTTTCCTCATCTGTAAAATGAGATTGTTGTTGTTATTTCTTGTATGTTTTCAAGAAGACTAATGACATCACTAGAGTGATCATTAGGAAGTGAAGTGGATTTAAGTGAGGCAGAACTGTGCCTCACTTTTTCATTAGAGTCATTGGAGTTCAGTGACATTAAGTCAAGGCATCTAGTGGGATGTAGTGGGAGACCTTAGCCTTTTTAAGTTAAAATCTTTCCTAGGTCTTAGTTTGAGGCAACATTCATTAAAGGCTAGGTAAGAACTGAGACAGATAGTGTAGTTTGTCTTCAGAAAAGAGCTGGTGTCCAGGGTGGCTAGGTGGCGCAGTGGATAGAGCACTGGCCTTGCAGTCAGGCGTACCTAAGTTCAAATCTGGCCTCAGACACTTAATAATTACCTAGCCGTGTGGCCTTGGGCAAGCCACCTAACCCCATTGCCTAGCAAAAACCTTAAAAAAAAAAAAGAGCTGGTGTCCCAGACCACTCAGTGTGAGTAAAATGAGAAAGTTGGACTAGATGATTTTAGAGGTCTTTTCTTATTAAAGATCAATGATTTGTCTATTCCATGTGTAACAACTGTCAATGTGGAGCTAATGAGTAGAGAAACTGAAGGAGAAATGGAGAAGTA
Source organism: Macrotis lagotis (assembly GCF_037893015.1). Lineage (NCBI taxonomy): Eukaryota > Metazoa > Chordata > Mammalia > Peramelemorphia > Peramelidae > Macrotis > Macrotis lagotis. The sequence continues at coordinate 109,253,042 of NC_133666.1, read as the reverse complement.
GCAATCCATGAAGCAAGGGAATAGGGGAAATCTCCCCCAGATAATCTGGTCATTATGCAATGGAAAAATGAATAGAGCTCAGATTGGGAGGAGATGGTAGCAAAGAGATTTTCTGAGCAATGGTCTTGAAGCCAAAGATTGTCTTTTGCCTCTTTCTGTATTCCCAGTACTTGCTCACTACGTGTTAAGTACTAAGTCATTAACTCTCCATGATCCCATTTGGGGTTTTCTTGGCAAAGATCCTAGAGTGGTTTGTCATTTCCTTCTCCAAATCATTTCACAGATGAAGAAACTTAAGCAAACAGGGTTAAGTGATTTGTCAAGGCTCATACAGTTAATAAATGTCTGAGGCTGGATTTGAACTCGGGGAAGAAGAATTTTTCTGACTCCAGATGCTCTATTCACTGTACCCTTAGTTGGCCTCCCTGGCACATAGCCATCACTTAATAAGTGTTAATTGAATTACAGTCTCCCTTTCCTTGCATATTTTTATATTTTATAAAATATTATCTATCATAATTCAAATAAATAAGCTCAATGTTATTACTGCTATTCTCATGCACCAATTAAAATTTTTTTTCTTTTCAGAGTGATGAATTTTTCAGGCAGGGAGGTCTAACAAACAGAATGCTAGATTTGAAATTGGGAAGACCTACGTTCAACTCCTGCCTTTAAGGTTTGTGAGGTTACTAACTGTGAGCAAGTCACTTACCTTGTCTGAGCCCTCAGTTTTCTCATCTGTAAAATGAGGGGTGTTTGGATTAGAAGGCCTCTAAAAGACCTTAAGCCCTAATTATGGTAAGCAGGTGGTTTTCCTGGCTAGTTGTCAGCAAGGAACATTTTTCAAAATGGTTCTCTTCTGTTCATTAATTATTTACAAAAGAGAATAAACCTTGTGATATAAACTTCATAAATACCTGAACTATATACTTCTTTACCAATTGAAATTTCCTTAGCTGTTAGAAGAGATCATTTTTTCTCTCTTCTCATCGGTTTTGATAAACAACTTTACTTGAACTCACAGGTCACCTAGGACAGGACCATTCAAGCAATTATCTTTGCTGCTACTAGTTTTGTTGTAGTTCTTAGAGAGACCCCTAGTATTACTTTCATAAAAGACCTCTCAGATGTATGACAAATAAAAGTTCCAAATGTTCTGGAAGTGATAACCAAATACTAATTCAAAATCCAGACTGACAAGCCAGAATTCAAGTGTCTTTACTCTTTCCTTCTCTTTTAAAGTTCATACAGAACCTGAAACCTGCTTAATTATTGAAAACAGTTTTCTCCATTCTCTAATCAATAATAGATGAAACCTGGGATGGAAAACCTGAAACATGGAGAGTGTGTTTATGTTTTTAGAGAAAGCTGGTATAGGCACTTAAATGAAGGCAAAAAAGGAGATCATGAAATTTAGAATTAGAAGGGACCCTTAGAGACTTAGAAATCTAGCTCCCTCCTTTTACAGATTAGGAAACAGAGGCACAGAAATATTATATGTCATTCTATTAAATGACAGGCCCAATATTCCAATGAATAATTCTATGCCCCCCCCCCCATTACACCATGATGCTGCATAAAAAGAAAAATGTGGAAAACAAACCTCTAGGGTTAAAACAGAAAACCTCTATTTAGAATGGTGTCAACCTGTGATGTCTCAGAATCTTTTCTCTTTTTTTAAAAGAGGATTTCCAAAGTCAGTCTATTTAACTAATGGGCCATTAGGCCAGTGAAAAATTCTTCTAGGATAACCTCCTCCTTTATTCAGTATTTTATATGTATATATGTTATTTATTAAGTATTAAGATTAAGTAGCATATCCTTTACCCTTCTCAAACCAATTTATTAATGAATCTTATTTATTCTTTCACTGAAATACCTAGCAAACAAGAGCCCATGTGGTAAAGTGGTAAGAGCAATGGATCAGATGTCAGAGGGCTTAGACTCTAATCTTCCCCTCTGTTGTTCCTCTGTGACCTATAGCTTCCCTGAACTTTCATTTTTTTCATCTTAAATGAATGGTTTAGACTAGTCTCAGAGATTCCTTTTGACTCTAAATGGTACCCATTAGATTATAAATTCCTTGAGGGTGAAGGCTGTCTTTCTCTCTTTTTATATCCTTAGAGCTTAGCACAATGTCTAAAACAAAGTCAGCACCTAACAAATGTTTCCTGGCTGACTGACTGGATCAATGAACTTATGATAAGATCTGGTTTTATTTTGGTTTTTATATTCTGTGCTGTAAGCCAAGTATCAATTACACTCAGTCTTGTAACTGATCTCCCTGCCTCTGGTTTCTCTCCACATTTATACTCTCTACAAGCTCCAGTTTGAATAAATATCCCCTGGATACCAATTTTATGGTCATGTCACTCCCTACTCAAGAATCTTTAAGAACTCCCTACTGGCTAATATTTTAGAGATCTAAGACAGTTCTGGGGTAAACCTCAGAATGTAAACTGTTTTATGGAAGGTTAAATTTAATCTAAAAGCTTTAAGACTTGTTTTGGGGTAGAACATCCCCAATCTGCTCAAAATATCATAGTCCTCCTTAAAACAACAAATGAAGGACAAATGAGATCAGACATCTTAGGCCTTTATCATTATGTTAAACTCTATCAAGGACCAACATCATAGTCAATCAATCAGCTTTGAAAAATGGAGTAATGGGAGAAGAGATATTTACAATTCATAGCAATTTTCACCTATTATGTCAGGCTATTTTTTTTTTATTCTTGTCTCTTTGCAGACTAGATGCAAGACAAGTGATGCTACCCAGACCTCTTTGGAGAGATCTGTCATCAGCATGCTGACAGCTCCAGTTTGAAATAACCCAACAACTTTCCTAGAACCTTCACAAAGATGGAGTCAGTGACAAGCCAGCAGTTCTCTTCACTCACACTTGCTGGTATGACAGCTCTACCCCAAGGTCAACAATATCAGATGCTGTTAACAAGTCTTAATAAATTAGTGAAGGCACTTGACCTTAGTTAGTGGTCTCCTAGCAACTGACAAAGAGAAATCTATGCAGTTTATAAAACTGCAGATTTACAATCAACTTGATGGAATAAGCTAAGGAGAAGGATGGGGGGAGTCAAAAGTGTCAAAGAAACTGTTTCCCTAGCACTGTCTCTCCATCATGCTGCTGAAAATTAGTTGTTACCTTTTTTGTAAAAAAAAAAAAAAGCATGGTATTGTAGTGGGGAGAACATGGGACTAGTCAGTCACATTTAATTAATTCAATAACTATTAAACACTACTATGTGTGAGAAGTAGGTACTAGATAAGAGTCAATCTTGAAATAAGGAAGACTGGGTTCAAGTCATGCTAATCCCTCAGTGTCCCAGTAGATTTCTAAGTCTCCAAATGGTTGCCAAAATGCCCTGGATAGAGGGAATCATCTATGCCAAAGAAATCATTAAGCCAAAAAAAAAAAAAAAAAAGCACCAGGCATTGAGCACTGAGGAGACAAATAATAAATGAAAGGGTTTATATTCTATAGGCAAGAAGCAATATAAGAACAGAGATGTTTTTATAAAATGGATGTAAACACAAAGTAATTTGGAAGGGAGGGGGAGGGACCAGAGTAGACTAATGGAGATGGTGTTTGAGTTGAGCTTTGAAGGAAGGTATGGAACCTATTTTTTCTCCAAAGTCTTTTCCTTTCAGTCTTTGTGTTTCAGAGAGGCAGATAAGAGTTAAGTGAATAGCAACCAAGTAAGAAAGTAACATTAAATGTTAGCTAGCCTCCCTAATCCAGGATCTAGTTATATTTCCTTAACATACCTATGTTTCCTGCTACCTACATGCTATGATTTAAGGAAAGTTTATCTGAAGGTATTCCAAGTGGAAAGCTCAGAAGAGGAAGCTGAGCAGCAAGAGGATACTCAGGGTTCCTCAAGGGTGGCAAAAGGAGGCCCAGAGAGAGGGAGAGTGGGACACCCAGACACACATGATACAAGGAATTATGGGCATAGGAAATATGTAAATGGAAACAAATATTGTAATCTTTTTGTACTGTTAAAATCCTGTAATCTTATATATTGGATACTGATCCCTGTAAACTGTAAATCTCTGTACTGTTAAAACATTTCCTCTTGACTTTTACTATGACCTTGGTCATGCCTTCACCGGTGGGTCAAGCTATTACTAGGAACATCAGTCATCTTAAGCCATCTCCTACAACAATTTCAACCAGCCTGACCAGAAATAATCTCTCTAATACAAGACCCTGATACCACCACTCCCAAAAGGTAGACTCTCTAATATAGGACCTGAACCACTGCCAAAATACCACCTTTCCCAAGGACTCTGAAGGAGTCTCTGGCAGGTGCTGAGCCTTTTTTTCTTCTGACCTCCTACATGCAAGTTAATCAGCAGATAGACTACCTGGTTAATCTGCAATACTAAAACCTATATGGCTTTTAAAGATCTCTTAATTTACTCTATTCTCTTTGCAAAGCAAATGGGGTTAAGTGGCTTGCCCAAGGCCACACAGCTAGGTAATTATTAAGTGTCTGAGACTGGATTTGAACCCAAGGTACTCCTGACTCCAGGGCTGGTACTTTATCCACTGCGCCACCTAGCTGCCCCCTGTAATGACTTCTTAATAAATCTTTTTTCTTTTTCCTTTTCACCTGCACTCCCGATTCAATTTATGAATTTATCACGGAAATCACGGAACTCTCCCACATCACTAATGTGCCTCTCTTCCTTTTTGGGCTTTACCTCTTGACTCTGAACTTCCTTTACTACGAGCCTCCTCAGCCACAAGTTCATTCTACCCCTGGACTTCTCACACTGAACTTTAATCCTTCTAGACATCTTTTCCCCCCAACTGGCTGATTTCTCCCAGAATCTCCATTTTTAGGACAGCATCCAGGTCAGCCATATATCTTCAATTCTCTCTGGGCTCCACTGTTGAGTCTTTGGACTTTCTCACCCAGGGGCCCTCTCCTTCTCTCATGCCCCCCCCCCCAACTTCCTATTATTTTTCCTTTATTTTATTTATTCCTTTTCCAGTGAAAGCTTAGCTCTTTGAGACTAGAAATTGTCTTTCTTTCTGATTGTATGTATATATCTAGTACATAGGAACTGTACCTCGAATATAATAAATTTAGTAAATATTTGTTGACTTGACAAGGCTTGACTGATGTGCCCTAGGTGGCAGGTTTTGCTTTTCATCAAACAATATATTAGGCTTCTGATTCTTATTTAACCTCTTCATAAAGCGCATGGGGGGGGGCATTTTGTCATATGCCACCCTGAGAACCTTAATCTGTTTACCCCACCATAAAAATGAGGAGAATGAAGAAGAGAAAAGATTGAGGGATTAAGTCTAAGGATTTTTTGGCAAGTTAGGGGGCAGAAAAAAAATTCAGATTTATCAGCTGATTAGTCTTATTTTTAAAAGATGTTTTCTTTTTTCTTTATGAATGTAGTTATCAACAAACACAAATATTCAACATAAAAAAGAAAATGAAGATTTTATATGAAACTATGAATTTGTTATAGTTTCTTTTCTTTAAACATATATTACATTTGGGGCAGCTATGTGGCGCAGTGGATAGAGCACCAGCCCTGGAGTCAGGAGGACCTGAGCTCAAATCCAGCTTTCAGACACTTAATAATTACCTAGCTGTGTGGCCTTGGGCAAGCCACTTAACCCCATCACCTTGAATAAATAAAATTATAATATATATGCATATATATAAAATTGACTAAATTATAACAAAATATCCCCTTGCTGAATATCTTCCTAGACTTTTTAATTTCTTCTTCAGTGCTTCCAAAACTAAGATGGTACCTCAAATCTTATGTAGAATTAATGGTTTGAAAAAACATTTTAGGAAATATTTCACTTGATCTTCACAACAACCTTGGGAAGTAAGAATTATTATTATTATTATTATCCCCATTTTACAGGTGCAGAAGCTGCAGCTGACAGAGATTAAAGTAACTTGTCCTGGGTTACACAGTTAATAAGTATCTCAGGCCAAATTTGAACTGGTGTTCCTGACTCCAGGAACATTGGTTCATCTAGTTGCCTCTTAACCATGGGAATACATTGTTCAAACTACCCTTCAGAACTTCTCTAAGAAGAACAAAAGAATCAGCCTGAGAACAATGCCCAGGAGAGCTACTGGAATTTACTGACATAGATCAGTTTGTTTTACATGCCATATCAAATCAACTATTTACTAGCATCATGAAAGACATTTAGTGATCCAAGAGATAAATATTGTCTCTGACTCAAATAAGCTTATCTTACAAGTGGGGAGACAACACAAATAGCCAATGCTACAGAGTAGTATAAAAGTAGATTGTAATTTTATTAAGACACAATAAGAGATAAGATCAGATAAGGTGAGTCAGTACATTGATGGTCTGGAATCCTCCATGTGGGAAGAGTGGGCTTGATCTTTTAATAAGGTCCAGATCAAGCTGACCTTCACAGCAATTAAACTGGGGAAATTCATCTCTAAGAAAATGAATGATTCAAATAAGGGCAGCCCAGAAATGGCACAGTTATTTGTAAGCCTGTTTTCGGATACATTGTGGAGTTTGGAGACTGTTGCTCCAAAGACTGGTACAATGTACACTGTCAATCAATGCAAATGTGACCTTACTCTCCATCATCTGGTTGTCCTCATCTGTAAAATTAAGGAATGGGACTATATGACTTCTGACATCTCTTATAGTTCTAAAACTACGAAGCTACTGAATTAGAATGCACCTCAGTAGCTGTTTAGTGCAACCTATACTCCCTCCTCTAAGCTAAACATCTTTAGTTTCATCTATTCTCCCTTTAAGATGAGTGTGCAGGCCAGACACCTCTTCATTTCTCACTAGGCTGAAAACTGGACTTCTTTTTCATTTCCAGGTACCATACCTTCCTCCCTTTTCAGCTTTCTGTTATGTGCCATCTTCAGGCTTGCATTTGTGTATTTAAGATATCATGTTTGTACCCTCCTTACACTCAGTACCATGCTTAATACATATCATAAAGGCTTAATAGATGCTTACTAACAATTCTTTATTTCCTATTTTATTTTTTTTAGGGTTTTTTTTGCAAGGCAAATGGGGTTAAGTGATTTGTCCAAGGCCACACAGCTAGGTAATTATTAAGCGTCTGACGCCGGATTTGAACCCAGGTACTCCTGACTCCAAGGCCAGTGCTTTATCCACTATGCCACCTAGCTGCCCCCCTATTTTATTTTTAAAATAGTAGTATTTTATTATTTCTAATTACAAATAAAGGTTAAGTTTTCAACAATAATTTTCTAAGACTTTGAGTTTCAAATTTTTCTCCCTCCCTCCTCACCCTTCTTCTTCCCCATGATCGTGAGTAACCTGATGTAGGTTACACATGTACAATTATGCTAAACATATTTCCATATTAGTCATATTGTAAAAGAAGAATCAGAACAAAAGAGAAAAACCATGAAAAAGAATAAACAAAAGACAAATATTAAAAAATGAAAATAGCATGCTTCCATCTGCATTCAGACTCCATAGTTATTTCTCTGTTTGTGGATGGCATTTTTCAGTATTTTCGAATTGTCCTGGATCTCTGTATTGCTGAGAAGTGTTAAGTCTATCATAGTTTTATCATTACATATTGCTGCTAGTACAATGTTCTCCTGGTTCTGTTCACTTCACACAATATCAGCTCATATAAGCCTTTCCATATTTTTCTGAAATTTGCCTGCTCATCATGTGTTATAGCACAATAGTATTCTATCACATTCAAATACCACAACTTAGTCAAATATTCCTTAATTTATGAGCATCACCTCAGTTTCCAATTCTTTGCCATCACAGAAAGAACTGTTATCTAAATATTTTTGTACATGTGGGTCCTTTTCCCTTTTTTATGATCTCTTTAGGATACAGATATAATAGTAGTATGACTATAATTGAACTGAATTTATTTGGATTGGCTAAACCTAACATGACATAGACTTTTATCTTCCTAGCTAGCCTCTGAGCACTCTCCAATTTCTCTATGTCTATGATACCTGGAACCAAGCAAAATTCCCTGGATGAGGTATGATAATTACCAAGCATATGGAGACTATCTTCTCCTTATAAAACTTTCCAGGATGGGGATATATGTGTGACCCTGGAGGGAAGGGGACAGAGTTAGAAAGAATATAGCAGAGGTGCTAATAAAAGCCAGCCTACAAAAATGTGAATTTAAATCCCATATTTTGATTTTGCCATAGACTCAGAACTCTCTGTATTTGGATTAATGAAACATTTATATATATATATATATATATATATATATATATATATATATATATATATATAATTTTTGCTTTCTGGACATTTTACATATGTAGATGGTGGTGAAGAGGGGCACAGGGCAAGAAAAAACAGTAAAAGTGCTCATTTTTTTTTTTAGGTTAGAGAGGATAGAAACCACCAGTTTTAGGAAAATCTTTAGAATTAAAGTATCTAATATATATATATATATATAATATATATATATATATGCTCCCCTTTCCCTTTTCTCATTCATCTTTCAGTCTATTTATGGTAGATAATAAAGAATTAACATAAACAATGGAAGGTGTAACTTCACTAAATATTTCTGGGATATTTTTCTGTTCCCAAATTTAATCATGGAAAATTATCAGACACTGAAATGTTAGCCCTATGAGGAATCCCATTTCTAAGTAAAAGTATTAAAAGTCTCTCTCTCTCTCTCTCTCTCTCTCTCTCTCTCTCTGGACAAACTGCCTTTGTCCTCTCCCTGTCACCTGTCACATCATTTCCAAACATCAGATGAGTATACTTGATAAGACATGAAAAGTTGTGAAAAATTTCTCTTGGGAGCAGAGTCAGGAAAAGGGTAATATCTGAAGCGTGAATGTTAAAAAAATAAAATCGATCCTTCCCTTTACTTCCCTTCCCCTCCTTCTTTCCACCCTGCCCCATCCATGGCGTACAATGTAAGTGGAGAATGTAGCCCTTGATAAATGGATCATCAGACATACTTTAAGGATGGATGGGCTGATGTTAGACAGAGCCCTTGGGAGCTGGGTAAGCACACTCCAAGCTTCACTGATGGGTTAAAATTTTAAAGGTGAGATAAAATAATTAAAAAGAACTGTTTTCTAAATATAGATTGAGGAATCAAAAGCAAAGGCCTTCCTTCATTCCCTTTTTCCACTGACTTAACTATTTACCCTCCAATACAAGATTTAACATTTTCTTTTCCTGTTGATATCAGTAAGCAATCAATAATGCCCTTAAAATCATGGTGATAGTATTTCAGTAGGAATTGCCAAGTTGTTTTTTCATGGGTTAAGTGTTTTGCCTCAAGATACCAGTAGCTAACTGTTCTTGCAATCAGACTGCATTTTGATTAAAGGAATGGTTCAAATCAAAGGAAGGCCTAAATAATTCCCTTTGGGGATAGGAATTAGACCATTGATTTCATTAGTATAGACTGCTCCTATATGAGGATACTGTTTCTATATCCCTAAGGTCTAACTATGTTAAGACAAAGCAACACAAATTGGGGTGCTAAATTGAAAAGGGGGCAAGAACAGGGAGGCTTGGGGAAAAGGCTAGGAAATGGTTTTGATGCAAGGGAAAGATGAAGAGAATTGTGAATGTAGAACTTGGGTGGAAATGTTTTTTACTACCACCCATTCTTGAGATGTAAATTGACTAGAAATAGAGAATTATAATTGTAACAGAAACAAGTGTAATCTTAAAAGCTGCTTGGGTGGAGACCCTCCCCATTATTGAATGTAAAATTTATATCCTGATCTCCTTAAGGCTTTAGCCTTCACCTAATTTCTGGGTCCAGTATAGAGCAAGGGAATTCACCTTTTGCTCTCTGGATGAGAGGCAAGACATAAAAACCTGGGTTGGACCCTGGCTCAGGGCCCCAGTCTTCTCTGACCATGACCCAGCCAATGCTGCTTGGCTGTTCTTTTCTCCCCCCCCCCCCCCTTCCTATGTCTTGTAACCTTTTTAATAAATTTTTGTTTTATTTCCACCCATGCTTTCCCAAGTTTGAATAACGATTCCTCATAGGCAGAACTGAACTCCAGTAGCCAGTGGCTACAGTTTGGTAGGCTTGGTGTTGGGCAACATAGAGTGTTAGAATTGCTTAGGACAGTATACATTACAAGCAGGTCTTCAACCTAGATCTTACTAGGTAGCTATTGCACTATGCTGCCAACTACCTAAATCTATCAACTCATGTCTATTGATCCCAGATCACCTCTCCATCCACCCAAAAAGTCTTCCTTCCACAATATGTCTGGAACCCATCCACACGGAAGTCCTTCTCTTTAGGGCTCTCAAAAATTCTCACCTGAACTATTGCAATAACCTCCTAATTGGTCTCTCTTCAAGTTTCTCCCTGTTCTAATATATCCTTTCTATACAACAACCAAAGAAACTTTTCTAAAGTACAGTTCTGACCATGCTCAATAAATTCCAAGGGCTTTCTATTATATCTAGAATCAAACAAAAACTTCTCAGTTTAAAACCCTCTACAACTAGACTCCATACTTAATTTCCTACTTTTCCATACTTAATAAATTACAGTCATTTGAGCACTCTTTGGTCCAGTCATACTTGGTGGTCATAATTCTGGTTTTGGTCTTCATGCTTTTATACAGGCTGTCCCTCCTTTCACTACTCCTTTACCATGCAATCCCTTCTGCCTCAAATATTCTTTCAGTTTCAGCCCAAACACCACCATTTTACATGAAGCTTTTCCTGTATTGTCTCAGTTGCTGGTGTCTTGTGAAGAAAATGATCTAGTATTGATTGTGTTATGTATTTACTGATATTCATATTATTCCCTATAGAATGTAAGTCCCTTGAGGACTGGGACTATTCCATTCTTGTCTTTGTATTCTCAGAACCTAGCAGAGGGCACACATTTAGGAGCTTTCTTGACTGACTGATGGACAAATTCAGCACCCCCTAAATAAACTCTTCTCTATCCCTCACAGCTCCCAAATCTTTCAAGTATTATGAAGGACATGATTCCACTTATTAACCAAAGCTGCTAAAGCAAAAACAACAGCTGACATATATGATATTTAAGATGGGCAAAGGACTTTACTTAATTTTCTTATTCTACATCCTATGATGTAGGTTGCTATTAGCCCCATTTTTACAAATTGGGAAACTAGGGCATAGACAGTTAAGGAACTTGCCAGGGTCAAAAAAAAAAAAAAGCCAGCTAAGTGTCAGAAGGATGATTTGAGTCCAGATCTCACTGACTTCAAGTTACACTGGAATCAATATGTCATATTCCCCAAACTCAATACATTTGCTCATTTTTTTTATAAGGTCTACTTCTAAGAAGCTTCTTCAATTCAGAGAATACAAAATCACTTAAAACTATTACCGCAAGCAAGGGCCCTGGAGTCAGGAGGATGTGAGTTCAAATCAGCCCTCAGATACTTAATAATTACCTAGCTCTATGATCTTGGGCAAGTCACTTTAACCCCACTGCCTTGAAAAAAATAACCCCAAACTATTATTGTATTATATAACTCTTGGCTGTGGTTGGTGAGTATTTACTTTATGTTGTCAGTTCCAGACATACCAACCCGTTTCCCAACCTCTTCCACATTACACTTCCACTCCTACTTCCCTTTAAACTGAATTTGTCCATATGTGTTGTCTTGTATTTGCATCCTTGGTCCTTAAGCACCATGCCAATCACACAAGTACACACTTTACAAATTCTTTCTTCATTCATTAATTTATTCATAATTTTAAAACCAAACAATATACAACAGCTATCATCTATATTTAATCTGGAAAGCAAATTCACAAAAAAAAAGAGGTCAATGTGGAGTTAATATGCAACCAGATCATATGTATTCTATATCAGTACTTCTGATTCACCAATCACCTCTTTGCAATAATGAGTCAGGGCACTGCTAATAGTAAGAGAATACCTGGGGCACTCATGATGTAAAAAAATGATATCAACCATCTTTGAATGTACTACACTCTACTTTGAGATTGCAGTTTCCTTTCAGGCATGCTGTGTATACAAGTAAATACTATTTCATATCTGGCCACACAAGCAGGGGAAATGTGCATATAGCAGATTGACTGTTACTCAAAGAGTGGCAAATGGTATTTTTATGGCTTAAATAACTCTTAAAAAATAAATAAAAACTATTGAAAATATGTAACTGGTCTGCAATAATGGCCTTTCTCACTAGAAGACAGTCACTAGGAAACACACTCTGTTGTAATCATGAGATAATAGAAATAAACGAAATTGAATTTAAACTCTTAACCTCTCTTACTCCAAGATGCAATTTCAAATTAAATTGCTTTTAAAGAAAGCTCACCTCTAAAGAAAATAGGAAAGTGAATAGCCATAAACAGAACCTTTACCATTGGCTGTAAGAACAGATTGGGATAACCAGCTTGCTGGTCTTCTAAAAATGGAAAATAAAATGTTAGGCCAGGATTACTTTCAACAAATTGACACCAGTGAAAAAGTTACCGATGATGAAGCAGCAACGTGTCACTAAGTGCTAAATAAGACAGTTAAAGTTAAACAAGTTAGGGGTGGGCAAAGAACTGAAGGCATCATGATCAGAAAAGTATACTTTATAAATTCTCTTTAGGGATCTCAGGAGGGTATGCACTGAGACACCTCCCTATAATGACATTCAAAGTTAATAACAGTAATCACCCCAACTACTAAGTTTTCTTCAAAGTGAATGTTTATCATCTCTGAGGTACTACCTCATACCTCTCAGACAGGGTAATATGACCAGAAAGGACAATGGTCAATGTTGGAAGGGACGTGGGAAATCTGGGACATGAAAACTTTGTTGGTGGAGCTGTGAACTCATTCAGCCTTTCTGGAGAGCAATTTAGAAATATCCAAAAGGCAATAAAAATGTGCATACCCCTTGATCCAGCAATCCCACTACTGGGTCTATACTCTGAGATCATGAAAGAGGGTAATCACTTGTAAAAAAATTACCATTGGCAGCTCTGTTTGTAGTGGAAAAGAACTGGAAATTGAGTGAATGTCCATCAATTGGGGAATGGCTTAATAAACTGGTATTATGTATGTGATGGAACACTATTGTTCTAATTAGAAACCAGGAGGGTGGGAAATCAGAGAAGCCTGGAAGGATTTGCATGAGCTGATGCTGAGTAATATGAGCAGAACAGGAAGAACACTGTACACCCTAACAGTAACATGGGGGTGACGATCAGCCTTGATGGACTTGCTCGTTCCATCAGTGCAACAATCAGGGACAATTTTGGGTTATCTGTGATGGAGAATACCATCTCCTTGATGAAAAAGGGTAAAAACATCACTTGTACAAAAATATTCATAGCAGCCCTGTTTGTGGTGGCAAAGAACTGGAAATCAAGTAAATGTCCTTCAATTGGGGAATGGCTTAGCAAACTATGGTATATGGATGTCATGGAATAGTATTGTTCTATTAGAAACCAGGAGGGAGGGGATTTCAGGGAAGCCTGGAGGATTTGCATGAACTGATGCTGAGTGAGATGAGCAGAACCAGAAAAAAACACTGCACACCCTAACAGCAACATGGGAGTGATGTTCAACCTTGAAGGACTCGCTCATTCCATCAGTGCAACAATCAGGGACAATTCTGGGCTGTCTTCAATGGAGAATACCATCTGTATCCAGAGAAAGAGCTGTGGAGTTTGAACAGAGTTCAAGGACAATTCCCTTTAATTTAGAAAAAAAAAACAGATATCTTATTGTCTGATCTTGTTATCTCTTAGACTTTTTGTCTCTTCCTCAAGGATATGATATCTCTCAGCACAGTCAATTTGGATCGATGTACAACATGGAAACAAAGTAAAGACTGACAGATTGCTTTCCGTGGGGGGGGGTAGGGGGTAGGGAAGTACGATTGGGGGGAAAATTGTAAAACTCAAATAATATCTTTAATAAAAAAATTAAAAAAAGAAAAAAGAAAAAATAGAGAATACCGTCTCTATGCAAAGAAAGAAGTATGGAGTTTAAACAAAGACCAATGACTATTACATTCAATGAAAAAAAAAATTTATGTAATTTTGCTGTCTCTTATATTTTGTTTTTTCCTTAAGAATATGATTTCTCTCTTAACACATTCAATTTTGAGCATGGAAAGAATGTAAAGACTGGCTTCTGTGGGGGTGGGGGGGAGGGAAGCGAGATTAGGCAGAAAATTGTAAATTTCAAAAAAAAAAATCAAAGTGAATGTTTATGCTTAAAAGAGTTGGGGGATGCGGAGGAAAGGAATGTCAGCAAGTGACCAGGCAGCACAGAAAACGTGGTTAGCGGGCAGAAGCGCGACGGTGACCCACGTGCGCAGGGCCTGGGAGGGGCGCCCGGGCGCCCCTCCCTGCAAAGACTCCCAAGGCGGAGCCCGGCAATTCCTTGATGGATCCAATGACAGCGTCCCAACTACTGGGTTTTAACTGAACTGCTGACGTGGCAGGGTCTGGGGCGGCGGGAAGCAGGGCACGCAGCACACTGGGGGTCGGAGTGGAGGCTCCCTCATTTAAGCACGAGTTACTAGGGGTCCAGCTGGGGAAGCCAGGCCCCTCCCCGCCCCCCCCCCCCCGGCCTCCGGCCCGCATACTCACGTCTCCATCTGCCGGCCTCGGGTCCTCGCAGTCCCGGGTCGGGCTGATGTCCTGCCGCATGACCCAGATGGGCTCTTTGGGCTCATCGGGCGTATAAGGCGAACGGATGGTGCGGGTTTTGACCTCCTCGATGGCCTCCTTGATGTCCTTGATGGCCAGGGAGATGGCATCCCTCTTCTCCTTGCTGTAGCGCTGCTGGCCGGCCTCGGCCGCCGGCCGCCCCGGGCCGCCCCGCTCCGCGTCCCCGCCGCAGCCCCCGGCCGCCGCGGCCGGCGCGTCCAGGTTCTGCTCGGCCTCGGGCATGTCCTCGGCCGCCTTGTCCAGGCTGTGCGAGCTCATGCTCTGCCTGACCTCGGCCACGATCTGGTCGATGTCCTCCTCCTGCTCCGAGCTGTCCATGCGCGGGTAGGGCGCGAACTCCGCCTCCTTCTCGGGGCTGTCCGACTCGCCGTCCGAGCGCTCGTCGTAGTGGTGCAGGCGCGCGCCCAGCGCCTCCTTGCGGTAGCTGTCGGCCTCGTCGCGCTCCGCCAGCTCGGCCGCGTCGCCGATCTCCTCGTACACGTGCTCCTGCAGCCCCGCGTAGTCGGCGTAGGGCTCGGCGTAGGGCTCGTCCTCGCCGCGGGGGAACAGCCGCTGCGCGTACACGTAGCCCGAGTAGGCCGCGCTCAGGGCGTCCTCGTGCGGCGGCGCGCGCCGCCTCTGGGCCGCCTCGGCGTGCTCGGCCTCGGCGCTCTCCGTGTACTCCTCGGCCTCGGGCCGGTCCTGCACGGCGTAGGCGCTCTCGTCCTCGTTCTCGGGGCCGTCGCCGCCCAGGCCCGGCGCGGCGATCACGTCGCCCTCGGCCGTGTCCGTGTGGTTGTGGAAGCCGCTCTCCGTGCTGGCGGAGCGGGCCAGGGCGCCGCCTCGCTCGTGCTCGTCGTCCTCCGGGCGCTGCGGCCGCCGCCCCGCCGCCTCGCGCTGCGCCAGGTCGGCCTCCGCGGCCTCGTTCGCCTCGCCCGGGGCTCCGCTCCCCGGCTCCTCGGCTCCTCGGGCTCCTCGGGCGCCCCGGCGCCCGGCGGGCCTTCCGCGCGGCTCATGGTCGGGGGGACGGGGTGTCCGCCGCTCACTGGGCGCTCGGCATGCTGGCCGTGTCTGCAGAGGGGGCGGAGAGAGAGAGTGCGTGAAGGAGGGCCCCCGTGTCCCGCCGGCGCGGGCGCCTGTGCCACCCGCTCCCCCCACGGCCCGCCGCCAAGCCCTGCACGGAGCAGATGCCTCGGCGTCGGGAGGACCCGGGTTCGAATCCGCCCCCAGACACTTCATAATGCCCCGGCTGTGGGGCCTTGGGCAAGCCGCTTAACCCCCTTTGCCTTGCAAAAATAAAACCTAAAAAAAAAAAGAAAGAAAGAAAGAAAGAAATGAACTGTTGTGCCATCTCTAACTGGGCCCGGTCACAAGGTTGACTGACTTTTCTTAAAGACTTAGTTTATGTACAGATTGGCTCCGTGGATTGTTTGGAACCGGTGATCCGGTAGATATCTATCTGAAGTAAGTGCTTGGAAAAAAATAATTACACCCAATCTCTGCCACTGCAGCTTTCTTTCTGAGGCTTTTCTGAAGTTAAGAATTTCTGATGACCTGTTGCTCTCTCTGGAGCAAACGAAGACATCACTTCCCGTGAAAGGAAAAAAACCACCAGGACAAGGAAAGAAAAGGTGAGACAGAGGTGAATTCCTTAATAAAAGCTGCTGTACAAGACCAGCAATTTATAGGCACTCTATGGTTTTCACCTTTATACTTAATATTTTGAAAGAGGTCAGGCACTGGACATTAAGTATAAAAGGTCATTGTGGTGAGATTTAAAAAAAAAAAGACAAATCACTGGATTTCAATCCTGAAACTTGGATCCAGCGTACCTGGATTTGAGCCTCACTGCACAGATAATTAACTATGACTTTTGATGAGTAAGAACTGGTCTATTCATATTAATGGTATAGTGGATATTGGCTCTGGAGGCAGAGGACCTAGCTTTAAAAAATCCAGAATTGACAAAACTACTTTGACCTTTGTTACTTGGAGAAATGACCCAGAATCACACAGGTACTAAGTTGTACAACTGAGATGCAAACCTAGAGTTTGACTCCAAACCTAATCCTTGTTCCTATGTAGCTGGGAAGTAGCATAACCTGAGATTGTACCAACATCCAATAAGAGAACATTTTTTTTCTAAGTTCCTTTACTGACACATGAAAAAAAAACCACAGCTAGTTTATACAACCCATTTATTTAGCATATCTTAATTATAAAAGTAATCTTTAAGAACAATAATCAATTGGCTTAAGACACAGTGTTGAAGGTAACATTTTTAACATTTGATCAGACAATAAAAATTCCCCTTAGATCAAATTTGTGATGCTCTCAGACACTAGAAGATTTTAATGAAGGTGACATTCAAGGAGGGAATCTGCTAAGAATTATCATAAAGTAGGGTTACAAGATTAAAAGTCTTTGTTTCCTAGAAGCAAAGGATTTACTCAAAATGCCTTATTTCTTTTTTTATTTAATATTTATTCTCATTTTGTACAATTTTTTTATACATTAATAAAATATTCTTGTTTAAGAGTAAACAAAAGACCCCCTCCTCAAAAAATATAGACTCACTTGAGCAATAAAGTAAAGGGGAAAATGCCTTATTTCTAAGAGGAGTATATTTCTCCTTTAAAAGGAAATATACCTGCTTCATTTCATCATATAGCTAACTTCAGTTTTAGATTTTGGTCATTAAAAAGAAAGCTTTTGGGGGGCGGCTAGGTGGTGTAGTGGATAAAGCACCAGCCCTGGAGTCAGGAGTACCTGGGTTCAAATCTGGTCTCAGACACTTAATAATTACCTAGCTGTGTGGCCTTGGGCAAGCCACTTAACCCCGTTTGCCTTGCAAAAAAAAAAAAAAGTTTAAAAAAAGCTTTTTAATTTCAGCAGAACAGATTCATTTGAAAATGGTACTACAATTTTTTCAGGTTACTCACATAAGAAAAAAAAAGATTTTTAGCTTAAATAGCCCACTTTAAGTACAATTCCTCCATACTAAGGGAAAAATTTCTCCAATTTAAACCAAGATCCTAAACCATTTATTCTTTTAGTAGTAAAAATGTAACCTTGAAATATTTTTGAGTGAACTGCTGTCATTAAAAATAGAAAAAAAGTGTAAAAATGGTTTTTAAAAGTGTAAAAATCGTAAATTCTTGCAATTAAAACTAAGAATCTCAAGAGCATTTAAAACCCTATTCCTTAAATAGGAATAATGGAACCTTGAAATATTTATGAGGGTATTGTCATTGCAAATATACATTCTCTTAAGGAATTGGCTTATCAATTATCAAAGTAACTATCAGCTTCTTGACCTGACTCCTCTTGATCTAACTTTGTAACCTTGAGCCCATATCTTTCTAGGTCTCAGTTCTTTTAGCTGTAAAATGAGGAAGGTGGAAACCAGATGCTCCTCTACAACCTTTTGAATTCTACATTCAATGGTTCTATAATTATCCTCATCAGTGCAGCTGAGACTGAAATACACAAACAAGCCTCCACTTCTCATCGTAGCCCACAAAGATGTGCTAGAGATGCTTACTAGTAGCTTAATTCCCTAATTTGATTTTCATCCCCTATAACAAGGAACACTGGAGGAGGTACCCACTTAAAACCTACAGTGTGCTGTGATGCTTGCAATCCTATCAAATGACATAGTAATTGTAAAATGCTCAGCACAGTGCCTGGTACATGCATTAAATAAATATTATTAAGAATCAATTCTATGTGTGTATAGATATATAAAATTAATATAAATACAATGCCTCCCTCCAAAAAAGGTATATTTCTTTTGATAGAGTATCAGTGAGAATTATTCAATATTGAGAGTTATCAGTGAGAATTATTCAATATTGACAGTTATCACTTTCCATTAATAATTACTCTTCTAAGAGAGGCCATTTAAAAAGTAAGATAAAAGGGAGGTAATATAGTTTCCTGCAGATTCATTCAGCAAAGCACCTAATATGATCAAGGAAGATTCTTAGACTTAGAACCTGACCAGATTTCCTCCAGGAGTTGTTCCTTGTTTTAAAAAAGGGGTTTCTTTACAATTTAATTTTATGTCATGCATCTTCCTATTAGTCTGGTAAAGTCCCAGAATAATTTTTTAAATGAACAAGTTAAAATAATAATATAATAATAATAATAACTCACACTTATATATAATGCCTACTATGTATCTGGTACTTTGCTAGGAACTTTATTAATATTATCTCATTTGAGTCTCATCACAGCCTTGGTGCTATTATTCCCCCCATTTTAGAAAGGATACTTGAAATAAAGTTATAAAAAAAATTTAAAATAAGCTCATAAGACACCTTTGCTTTAATGATTCTGATAGTCAAGTAAATTTCATTCTACTGAATGACGAATGCCACAATTTCATTCCCAAGTTATTTCCAATGTAAACAAGTCCTCAAGTGACTAACACTGAATAAATACATAACTGTGTAAATATTCTCTTCTAAATAAGTCAAATATTCTCTTCTTACCCAATATCATAATGACTTTTTGGTCCAATGCACAGAAGAAAATGTACATGACTCACCTTGGATGAATAATCTCATTAGGTTTTTTTTTCTTTTCTCAGGGAGAGAAAGGTTCCAGGAACTAATAAAGATCTTTCACTAATCAATGGCATTCTCACATTAATTCCTGAGAAGAACAACTGTGCTCTGATACCAGGCATATAAAGGAAGGGCCCACTGAAGCATTCCTAATTCTGCACTCCATCCTTAATGGGTAAGGTTGGCTGAGCTTCTGGAACAGACAAGTCACAAATGTTGACTATTAGTTCAGACATGTTGTCCCTGAAGGTTAAATGGCCTTCCTTGATGGATTAACACACACACACACACACAAACACACACACACACAATAGCAAGAAGGGCTATTTTAGCAAAAAGCCTGCTTAATGTTTCCAAAGTACTCAGTTGTCCCCTGCCTCTACAGTAATTCTTAGGGGAAAAAAAGAAAAATTTCATTAAAGCAAGACTAGCCCTGATACACAAATTTAATTCTGATGAACATGAAGAAAACATTCAGTGGGAGTGAAATACACTGCAATTCTCTTATGTATCTGTACCCTTAGGCAGTTTTTGGCATTGTAGCCAGTTGCAGAAATCCAAAAAATAAATCCAGTAATCCTATTCAACCAGATGCAAAAACTAAGTAGAAGTAAACCCCTTTATCACAAAAGGACTTTTCTTTGAGCTTGATGAAACCAATGGACAAATGCTTAAAATAGATTTTTTTTTTCTACCTCTTTGAGCTCTCTTTATCTGACTGTGGAATGGAAAGTTTTGTACTTAATAAAGTCATTCTTTAACCTCTAGTATATTTATGTATCAGTGTAAGTCACCATGATTTTAAGGATAAAATTTGGCTTGTAATATTGGCAACATAATTTCCTAGTTAAGATATTTTTTTTTTCTTGCAAGGCAATGGGGTTATTAAGTGACTTGTCCAAGACCACACACAGCTAGGTTAATTATTAAGTGTCTAAGATGATATTTGAATTCCGATCCTCCCTACTCTGGGGCTTGTGCTCTATTCACTGCGCTGCCTAACTACTCCTAGTTAGATAGTACTCTGAGGGACACTGTGATATAGTGGCAATTGAGTCAAACAAGGAAGACTTGGATTTGAGACCTGATTTTGACAAATACTACCCATATAGCTCTAGAGAAGTCACAACTTCTCATGTTTCTGGACTAAGACAAAGTTGCAGAATAAGCTGCATCCAAGGAGGAAGTTTTCACACTAGGGATTCTCTATTAAGATATAGATCCAGAACCAAAAAAAAAAAATCTTGAAAAGAAAAATGTGTTTGCTCAGGGCTTCTTAAACTTAATAAAAAATGTCTTATATTAATTCTAGGATACTATGTTTAAAAGATGATTTATTTTAAAAATATATTTTTAATAAAAGGACAATTATATCTAAATTAATCTATTTAATCAGTTCCATACCTAGCTGTGCCAGGTCTAAAACTATACTATAAAGCAGCAGTCATCAAAACTTCCTAGTACTGGTTAAGAAATAAAGTAATGGACTAGTGGATTGGAGTAAGTACAACAGTTCAGAAATCTAGGACAGTCATAGGAAACCTGTTTTGGACTATGCCATCTTCATCCAAAGGAAAAAAAAACTGAAGTCTGAATGCATATTATGTTCACTTTTTAAAAACTACTCTTATGTTTTTCTTTCCTAACCCATGGTCTTCTTTCTTTTCCCTTAGTTCTAATTTCTTATATACAAAATGACTAATATGGAAACATAGTAAACTCAAATGATATGGGAAAGTAGGGTAGTAGAAAAATATGTAAATTAGAAAATACGCAAGTGGATGAATGTTGTAAAACTTTCATAACATATAATTAGAAAAATGAAATAATCAGTGCCATGCCAATCAAACTATCAAAAATTGTTTTATAGACCTAGACAAAATTCATCTGAAGAAACAGAAGCTCAAAGTTATCAAGAGAATCATTGAAAAAAAATGCAAAAATAGGTGGTCTAGCCCTATCAGATCTCAAACTGTATTATAAATCAGAAATTATCTAAATCATCTGGCTAAGAAAAAAAGTGGTGATCAGTGGAATAGATCAGGTACAAATTATAGTAACGGACCACAATAATTTAGTATCAGGATAAAAACCCAAAGATCCCAGCTTTTTTGCAACAAAAATTGAGCATTTGACAAAAACTTCTTGGGTAATTGGAAAACAATATGGCAGAAACTAAGTATGGAACAATATCTCACATTGTAAATCAAGTTAAGATCAAAACAGGAATATGATTTATATATAAAGGGTGATACATAAGCAAATTAAGAAGTCTTGGAGTAGTTTATCTGTTAGATTTATTGATAAGGGAAGAATTTAGGACCAAAGTAGATATAGAGAGAACTGAAAAATGCAAAATTGATAATTCTGATCATATTTAATTTCTGCACAAATAAAACTGATGCAAGCAAAATTATAAGGAAAGAAACTAGGGGAATATTTTGCAATAAGTATCTCTAATAAAAACCCTATTTCTCAAATATATAGAGAACTTACTCAAATTTATAAAAGTCCAAGTCATTCCCCAGTTGATAAATTGTTAAATAATATGAACAGGAGTTTTCAGATAAAGAAATCAAAACTATTTACCACCAGATGAAAAAATGCTCTAAATCACTATTAGTCAGAGAAATGCAGCTTAAAACAGCTCCTCACACCTATCAGAGTGACCAACATGACAAAATAAGGAAAATGGGAAAACTGCAAACTAATGAACTCTTGGTAGTGTTGTGAACCTATCAGATAATTGCCGTGAGCAATTTTGAATTATGCCCAAAGGGCAACTAAACTGTACTTTCTCTGATTCAATACTACCTCTGTTAGGTCTACATGCCAAAGACTGGTTTGTATAAAAATATTTATAGCAGCTCTTTTTGTGGTGGCAAAGAATTGAAAATTGAGGGGATGTTCATCAATTGGGAATGGCTAAGAAAGCTTGGGTGTGTATATATATATATATATATTTTAATATAAATATTTTTGTTTTACAATTATATACAATAGTAGTTTATACCAATCATATTTTCTGCAAGGTTTTGAATTTTACAAATTTTCCTCCTCCCTCCTTTGCCTACTCCCTCTCCCCCAGTAGAAGGCAATCTGATAGTCTTTACATTTGTTTCCATAGATCAAAATTCAATGCCTTGAGAGAAAAAAAACATCCTTAAGAAAGAAAATATTAGAGATAGCAAAATTATGTAAAACATAAGGTGATTTTTTTTTAAATTGAAGGTAATAATCTGTGTTCTTTGTTTAAACTCCACAGTTCTTTCTCTGGATACAGATGGTATTCTCCATCACAGATTCCCTAAAATTGTCCCTGATTATTGCACTGATGGAATGAGCAGGTTCATCAAGGTTGACCATCACCCCATGTTGTTGTTAAGGTGTACAGTGTTCTGTTTCTTGCTCATCTTATGCAACATCAATTCATGTAAGTCTTTCCAGGCTTCTCTGAGATCCCATCCCTCATGATTTCTTATAGAACAATAATGTTCCATCACATACATATATCACAATTTGTTCAGTCATTCCCCAATTGATGGGCATTCACTTGATTTCCAATTCTTTGCCACCACAGAGCTGCTCTCAATATTTTTGGATATGTGGGGGTTTTTAACCCTTTTTCATCATTTCTTCAGGGTATAGACCCAGTAGTGGTATGCACATTTTTGTTGCCCTTTGGTCATAATTCCAAATTGCTCTCCAGAAAGATTGGATGAGGTCACAGCTCCACCAACAATGTACAAGTGTCCCAGATTTTCCATATCCCCCTCCAACCTTGATCATTATCCTTTCTGGTTATATTGGCTGGTAGTACCTCAGAGATCAAGCTGGAGTATATAAAATTGTAATGGAATATTATTGTGCTTTAAGAAATGATAAGCAGGATGACTTCCAAAAAGCCTGGAAAGACTTACAAGACTGAATCTTAGTGAAGTGAACAGAACCAGGTCACAGTAACAGCAATGACGTTCGATATAGACTTGTGAATGCAGCAATACAATGAACCGAGACAATCTCAAAGGACTACTGGTGAAGTATACTATCCATCTCCAGAGACAGAATTGATATTGATTGAATACAAATTGAAGCATGCTAATTTTCACTTTATTGCTTTTATTTTTTGAGTCTTTTTTTTTACAAAATGACTAATATGGAAATGTTTTATATAATTGTGTATATATATTATATGTATGTGTAGATATATATCTATCTGTATAGATAGATTGATATAAGTGCTTACTTTCTCAGGGAGGGGGAAGGAAGGAAAGAAGAGAGGGATAGAATTTCGGACTCAACTTTAAATAAAAATGGGGAAAAAAGAAAAAATCTCATATTTTGATTTTAATTCTATTCTGATTAATACTATTGCTATCTGCTTAATTAGTGAAAAGGTCATGATTTTTTATTATTAATAAGTGTTTTTATAACTGGAACAGTAATAAATGTAACAGCTCACCTTGGAAGATTCTTTGTAACATTTCCCTTATATGCTAATTTTTTGAGTGTTTCAGTTCATTACATTTTTCACTTAAACATTCAAAGTTTATTTTAAATTTATGTTGTTTGTAAATTTGCTATTGAATTAGTGCTACTTTCTGAGTCTGGAGGATTTTTTTTTCTTGAAAGGAAAAAGGAGAATTTACTCAATTTCTCCTTACCCATTTTAATTTCTCCATTTGAAGGCAAATGCCTTACCAAAGGAGTGATTTCTTGGTAGAACTTATGCTAAGAAAAAAAAAAAGAAGAGAATCCAAGCATTAAATTTACATGCCCAAAGGAGCTTTATTGAATTCTACTCTTTACAGCTTCCAGGGGCCTCCTAAGTCCTGGAAAGGGCAAATGCAACAAATCTTTAAGTCTGTGTCAGAGTAGGGCAAGTGGGAAACCAGCAAAGGAAAAAAAAAAGCTGACTTGAATGAATGAATAGGGGAGGAAAAAGCTTTTATAAAGTGCTTAATATGTGTCAAGCACTGTACTACCCACTGGGGATACCTATAAAGCAAGACAGTTTTCCTGCTGAAAAGGGGTTATATTAAGAGTGTTCCCTTAGTTTCTTAGTTCCCTGGGTTTCAAGGGCAGCTTTCGTTTAAGTGTTATCTCTTACTTAGGCTCCCAGGTCTATATTTTGACATCTCTGAGCACTGTTTAAAACTGAGTTGTTTTAATGGAAAGAGGGCATAGGATTGGAATGCTCATTTCTCTTATTGGTGTTCCAAATTTATTCACAAAAGCACAAGAAAGTCTTTAATCTGTGTTCTCAGGTGCTAGATGCACCCTTTCCTCTAAAGTAATTTTGAGGGGTCCTCAGCTAGATAATTTATGGGGGAGGAGGAATAGGTGAAAAATTATACAGGTATACAGAATAATGAATATGCAAGGATTCTATTATGAAGCAATAGGGCTTCAATGATCAGTATAGCTTTGAATGAATGTGTGGATGCATGCATGTACTCTCTAGTAATCAATATATCATTCACTTGCAAAAGCAAATTCATTTACTTCCCAAAGGAAGAATGGCACTTATAGTTCCCAAAATACTAAATAGCAAATATATCCTTATTTACAGTTAAAGTGATCGTAGACTGTAGAGAAATCATTTGGGTATATTATGACTTTCTAGTAGATGATCTGAAGTGGTTAAGTGACACTTGCTTCTCCATATCTTACACTCTACCAAGTACTCTTCCATTCAGTGACATTGGCTTCTTTACTGTTTCTTTTTTTAATCTTTTTTTTTGAGTTCATTCCTCTTTTTACTTTATATTATTACAATAATCTTGTTGTAAGAGTAAACATACCCCCCCCCCCGAAGATGAGAAACCTCAAGAATAGTGAGAGAGGGGAAAAAAAAAGTACTTCAGTCTCTGTTCAGATTCCAATGGCGCTGTCTCTGGGGTGAGTTACCTTCTCCATCCTAAGTCCACCGAAGAAGTTGCTTCAATATTTCTCCCACAGTTCCTATTACAAGCTGTATTTCCCTCCACTTTATTTTTCCCCCTCTCTCATTTATTCTATTCTCTCTTTCCTTTTATCCTCTCCCTATCCAAGTGTTGTATCTGAGTACCTCTCCCACAATCTTCCCTCTCTTCTATCATCTATTCCCCCCCTTCCTTTCCCCCATTCCCCCTTATCCTATTCCTTTCTTCTCATTTTTCTCTAGGGTAAGATAGATTTCTATACCCTATTATTTTCTGAGTCATTTGTGATGAGAATGAAGACTCATTCATTCCCTCTCACCTTCCCCCATTCCACTCCACTGAAAAAAAATTTTTTCTTTACTGTTTCTTGAACAAGATATTCCAACTCTCAGACTCATTTTCACTTGCTGTCTGTCATGCCTAATAGGATCTCCCTTCTCAATCTCAATCTATCTTGGCTTCCTTCAAGTCCCATCTAAAAATCGTACCTTCTACAGGGAGCTTTTTCCAATCTCTTTTAATTCTAGTGCTTTTCCTCTTGATTTTTTCCAATATGATTTTATATATATATATCTTGTTTGTCCAAATTTGTTTCCATGTTATTCTATTACATTGTGAACTGAGATTGGGGCCTGTCTTTTACCTTTCTTTGTACTTCTAGTGTGCTTAGCTGCCTAATAAATATTTATTGACTGACTGACCATATCCAAGAAGGACCAAGAAAAAATTGGTTGTGTTTCTTGATTTTGAGAAACTTCTGAGCACTCAAAATTCAGTTATTGAAAATTTCAGCCAAAAAAAAATCACTGCTGTTAAATAGGTAGATCTAGGAAACTCTGGTCATGGTCATGTTCTTGGTTATAGGCAATGGTTCAGTCTTTACAGTATTTATCATTACACTTTTCTTCAGGGAATTTTTTGGATGATTTTATGGAACTTCAGTTTCTCAGAGCACTGGTTTGGGGGATTTGACCACTAGTCACATGTTAACCCCAAATCAGGCTTAGACTTTGGTTTGGAAAGTGTCAGGAGAATCATTGATGAAACCAAGTGAAAAAGGAAGCTTAACAGTTTATCATTCTAATTCAGGGACTTTTAACCTTTCTGTGTGTGTGTGTGTGTGTGTGTGTCACAGGCCCCTTTGGCAGCCCAATTTTTTACTAGAAGGTAGAGACCCCTTCTCAAAGTAATGTTTTTGAAAGTACATACTATACAAGATCACAAAGGAAACTATTACATTGAAATATATATCCTTTGCTGAGTTAGATGAGCAGAAGCAGAAAAACACTGTACACCCCAACAGCAACATGGGGGCGATGATCAACCTTAATGGACTTGCTCGTTCCATCAGTGCAACAATCAGGGACAATTTGGGGCTGTCTGTGATGGAGAATACCATCTGTATCCAGAGAAACAACTGTGAAGTGTGAACAAAGACCAATGACTATTACCTTAAATTTAGGGAAAAAACCCGATATCTTATTGTCTGATCTTGCTATCTCTCTAATACTTTATGTTTCTTCCTTAAGGATATGATTTCTGTCTCATCACATTCAATTTGGATCAATGTATACCATGGAAACAATGTAAAGACTGGCAAACTGTCTTCTGTTGGGGGTGGGGGGAGGGAGTAAGATTAGGGGAAAAATTGTAAAACTCAAATAAAATCTTTAAAAGAAAGAAATATATATCCTTATATTTATTTTTAAGTGCAAGTTCAAGAATCCTAGGTAAAGAATTCCTTATATAATTTGAAAAAGAAGGAAATGGGTTTTAAAAAAGGGTCCTTTAAAAAAATCTACTGTTTAAAACACTCTGCAAAGAGGGGAAATCAAATGATACTCCATCTAGTTCCATTATGCAATTAGATAGCTAAATTGATAAGGAATAAAAATCCTAGGACCTTGATTATCTAGTTCTCTAAAACTGGTAGTTGGTGGATTAAAAACGGCATTACAAGTCTCATACAGATTCTCCAAAAATCACAGTGCAGCTTAAAACTTTTAAAGCTTAAAACTGACCTAAGATTTTGAAACACCTTGTATTGTGTGGAAACTGAGTTTTTTCTGGTGAAAACATCCAGAATGCTATTAGATATCTAGGGTTGGGAATGTGGAGAGGAGCCCAACTGTGGCTGTTTGTAATTGCAAGATCATTAACTCTCTCAGCTAGGTGGATGTGTGTGGGTGTGTGTGGGGGTGCAGTGCAGATGATATAGTAAGTTTTTAACTACAGTGACATTTCCACAGGTAATACCAAGAAGTGGGGAGGTAGTGAACTCTTTTTTAGGCAGACATACCAGACTTGGTGAAGGAATATTGATGAGATTCAGTGGAATTTATGAAGAGGATCAGAGGACTACTTCCATATAACATGCCAATTCAATTAAATAAGCATTTATTATGGGTCCACTCTGGTCTAAGTATGGTACCAGCAGGTACCTCTGGTGATGGGCAGTAGGTGAGGCAAAGTAAGACAACTGGAAAGTAAATAATCTAGCCCTAACACCTCAATTTGTTGTTCAATCATTTTTTGAGCCTATTGGGGTTTTCTTGGCAAAGATACTGGAGTTTTTTGCCATTTCCTTCTCCATCTGACAGACAAGAAAACTGAGTCAAGCAAGTTTTAAGTGATTTGCCCAGGATCACACAATTAGTAATAAGTGTTTGAGTCTGGATATTCCTATGTTTAATTAATTTTTATTAAAAAAAAAAAGAATTTGTATGGAAGAGATTGTAAAACTAAAAAGAAACAAGTCACCTTTGCTTTTCACTAAAAAAACCCAAATGATCGTTTAAAGGAATTTTGTTGAATTAAATAGAATTACATTGAATTGAATGTGGAATTATAGACAACAATCCCTCTACCATCATTGTCTTCCTCCTTCCTCACCAAGACCTGAGCCTCCTCCTCTTCTCTCTCCCCTTCCCAAATAATATCTTTCAATAATACAAATCTCAGCAAAATGACAATCTTCTGTCCTTGGTATATTGATAGAAATCATAAAAAAAAGAAACCTAATAATTTAGTAATCTCTGGATTCTTATTATATCTAGGTTTTTTTTTTTGCAGGGCAATGGGGGGTTAAGTGGCTTGCCCAAGGCCACACAGCTAAGTAATTATTAAATGTCTGAGGCTGGATTTGAACTCAGATACTCCTGACTCCAGGGCCGGTGCTCTTTCCACTATGCCATGTAGCCGCCCCGATTCTTATTATATCTACAAGAAAAATACTGGTGAATTAGGTTCCCTTAATTAAAAAAAATGATCCTGAGATTTAAACTGAGATCCTCCTACTACAGGTCCAGTACCCTATCTACTTCACCAGCAGCTTCCCTAACTCCTCAGTTTACATGCTTTCAAATACCTGTAAAGTAAACAAAAAAAATCCAGGCTTTGGAGAACATTAACAATTGAGAGGATCAGGAAAGGATTCATGTGGGACAGTTCACTTGAGTGAACCTTTGAATGCAGCTGGTATTCCAACAGGTTGAGGAAAAAAGTATATTTTAGACATGGCGGACAGTTTGTGCAAAGGCAGCAGATGGATTGCTGCTTGCAGAGAATATTAAGTTGATCAGTTTGGTAGAAATAAAGAGTGCATGATGGAAAAATAAATCTGGAAAGATCAGTTGGGGCACGTGAAGGGTTTTAAATGCCAAACAGAAGAGTTTGTATTTTGTACTAAGAGCTTTTTTCATTAAGGGAGTGACATAGTCAGACCTATGACTCAGAAATATAATTTGGCAGCTGTGAGGAGGATGGATTGTGGAAAGGAGTTATTTGAGGCAGGCAGCCCAATTAGAAGGATGCTTTGGTAGTCTGGTTACAACGTGACGAGGGCCTGAATAGGTTGCTAGCTGTATGAGTGAAGAGGTCTGGGATGTTTTTGAAAAATGTTGTGGATATAAAATCAATAAGACTTAGCAACTAATTATACAGGGCATCCCAAAAGTCCCTAAGCAAAAACAAAGCTTAATGCTTATATTCAAAGCTTACAACTATACTAAGGGGGTGGGGTGGGGGGAGGGAAGTAAGATTGGGGGGGGAAATTGTAAAACTCAAATAATATATTAAAAAAAATTTTAAAAACTGTACTAATACTTTTATAATACCATATGGGGGGATTGAGAGATCATGAACCTGGGTTACTGGAAGGCTCATAGTAACTTTGACAGAAATAGAAAATTTAGGAAGGATAGTTTTTGTTTTTGGGGGGAGGTGGTTGGTAAAGGTAATGAATCCTGTTTTAGACATGTTGATTGTGAGATGACTGTGAAATAATAATGTTTGTCCTTCATTTTTGAAGAAGACCATGACATCAGGGAAGTAATGCCATGATAAACACATGAATTGGATTTGAGTGAGGGGGTGCTGTGCTAAGTTATCAGCCTCATTTTCTCATCCAGAGCCATCTGGGTCCAGTGGCCAGATATGAATCAAGACGACTGGAGATGGTCCTGGATGCAGGGCAACCAGAGTTAAGTAACTTGCCAAAGGTCACACAAGTAGTAAGTGTCAGAAACTGAATGTGAACTCCCATTCTCCTGATTCTAAGGACAGTGCTCTATCCACTATGCCATCTAACTGCCCCTGATATGGAATATAGAGATAGGACATACCTCTAGATTGGAGCTCAGGAGAGAAGTAAGGGCTGGATATATATATAGATGAGGAAATCATCAACATAGAGATATCAAATGGATTCAAGTCTCTTATAACAGCAGCCTATTTTCCAGCAGTATCTTTTTGACTTCACACATTTATGAGTAATATAAAGTTTCCTTTACAAGCCCATTTTAAATTGTCCTCGTACTGTATACTTAAGTTGTTGTTCATTTGTTTCAGTCAAATTCAACTTTTCATAACCCTAATTGGAGTTTTCTTGGCAAAAATCCTGAAGTGGTTTGCCAGCTCATTTTACAGATGAGGAAACTACAGCAAATAGGATCAAATGATTTGCCAAGGGTCACACAATTAGGGTCTGAAGAAGACAGAGTTCAAATGAGGAAGATAAATCTTCCTAATTCTAGGTCCAATACTCTATCCCCAGTACCACCTGGCTGCTCCAATATACTTGAGACCTGATCTCTTCTCATGTGTTACTTCAAACATCAATTGCTTTATTTAATCTTCTCTCAAGCAGATGCTAATAAGGATTTCCAATAACTTCTAATGCATCCATTAATTAAGAAAGCATATTAAAAATGGATTATGTCTCAAAACAAAATACAATGAGTTAGCTCATGGGGGTTTTCTCTCCCAATCTCATTTCCTCCTATTCAAGTTACAAAGCTGCGCCTACAGGGTAGTGGCCTTAGAATCAATCACATTTCATGGAACTTCACAATGCCCGAAACCCACCCACATATCCCATTATGATTAAATTTCATTGCTGCCACAGAATGAATGCAGGGCTATGATCCTGAAATTGTAGCATCATGTTAATTGCCATAGCAACAAATGAATGTTGTTACTTGAACAGGATTATGTCTTCACTGGAATATCAGATCAATAAAAAAAGTTCTACAGGTTGTTAGAAGAGGTTTTTTTTTCATAAAAAAGAAAAAAGAAAGAAAGCTTTAGTCTAAAAGGAAAGGGAAGACAGCATGAAGAGCTGGCTTTCTGCAGCTATTTTTCACTGAGAAAACATTAGTGGCATCTGGAGCTACCCATACTTAAAGTTCATCAAGGAAAGCTCAAAAGGATCATCTGGATCAGAGATTCTTAATAAAGGGCCCAGAGATCCAAGTGTGTGAAGAGATTTCAGGGGCCTGGTGAATTTATATGAGAAAAATATGACATCTTTATTTCAATATAATTGGTTTCTTTTTTAAACTAGTGAGTTTATTTTAATGTTTTTAAAATGTTACTAAAAAGGGAACAAATATTTATTTTACATAGCACCTACTACACCGACAGGCATTGTGCTAAGCACGTACCATATCTTATTTGATCCTTACAACAACCATATGAGATAGCTATTATTATCTCCATATTACAGTTGAGAAAACCAAGGCAGACAGAAGTTAAGTGACTTACCCAAGATTCTATGACTAATAAAGGGTTTGGGGCTAGATTTGACTCACATTTTCAGGTTCTCCAGACTCCAGATCTATTGATCTATTCAGTGCTTCTCCTAACTACCCCTAAGGGTCCATAGGCTTCATCAGACTACAGGAGGTCCATAAAATAGAAAAAAGTTAAAAGGCTCTGATCAAGTTCAATCCTTTCATTTTTACAGATGAAGAGGCAAAGAAGGCTTAATAACAAGATCATTTTCTTGCTTATCTGTCAACTCACTGCTTCTTTATTGCCTACAATAATTGATACCTTTGCCTTCAGTCCTATCATATTCTCCATTTCCTCATGTCACATAAATCCCCTCATTTGATCCATCCATCCCCATTATCTATGTACACTCTCTTCCCCCCTTTTGTGGCAAACAAAGAAAATTTTCTCTATAGGGTCCCCCACTTCCTTTCCTCTCACTCTCAACTCTCTATGGACTGGCTTCTGACCTCTTCATTCAACTAAAATTATTTTTCCCAAAGCTAGTCATGATCGAATTATCAAGTCTAATGGCCTTTTCTCAATTCTCCTCCTTCTTGACCTTTCTGTTGCCTTTTTTTTTTAGGCTTTTGCAAGGAAATGGGGTTAAGTAGCTTGCCCAAGGCCACAAAGCTAGGTAATTATTAAGTGTCTGAGACAGCATTTGAACCCAGGTACTCCTGATTCCAAGGCCGGTACTTTATCCACTATGCCACCTAACTGCCCCTCTGTTGCCTTTGACTCTGTTGACTAGTTCTCAAGGGAAAAGTGTGATACTTTGGAGAGGACGATACCATACAGGTGGGAACAGAAATCCAGAGAAAGATAGCAGTAGAAAGCCTACAGGTAGGGGGGTTGGTCAGATGATTTATAGAGGCCTCAGTTTTTGAGGAAAATGTTTTGGTAGATTTAGGAAGTGGAGTTCACGACTCTAGAGGAAGGAGGAGAAGGAAAGTTTGTTTTGAGGTAACTGATCCCAGGGATAGGTAAATGAGGTGCCAGACTGCAGAAAGGTGAAGGTCAAGAATAAGAGGGATGGTTCCTCTCCACTATGGGTGATATGGTCTCATTTCATTAAATTTTCTACCACCTTTTCTAAATCTTCTTTTTGACACTGAATGCTCTGTTTAAATGCATATAGTTATCAGATTTTCTTTGTATTTCTGTTGCTATTCAGTCATATCTGACTTTTCACAACCCTATCTGGGATTTTCTTGGTGAGATACTTTTCTTCTCCAGCTCATTTTACAAATGAGGAAACAGAGGAATACAGGGTTAAGTGAATTGCCCAGAGTTATAAAGCTAGTCTAAGATCAAATTAGAACTCAGATCTTCCTTGCTCCAAGCCCTGTGCTCTGTCCACTTGCCACTTAGCTGTCTGTTTTTCTTATTGAGTTTCTAAAATCACTTTGAAAGCTCATCAGTAAATCCATGCTTTATTTTTAGCTGTTTAATTGTTCTTATGTTCTCATTCTTTCCTTTTTATGCATTCTCTTCCATGATTTGTCTTCAGGCAAATAGATGGACAACTACTTGTGATGGATGTTGTAGAGGATATTTTTGCTCAGGTATAGGTTAGACTAGAAAACCTGGGGTCTCATCCAGCTCTAGCATTTTTTAATTCTCCACATTACAAGTTGTTTTTCATTGTTGACTTTCTATTGCGAATGTACAGACTGATTTCTTTGGTATGATTGCAGTTCTCACCTAATTTCTAGCATTTTTGCCTTGATGAAATTAGTATGGTGTCTGCTGCATTTTAGGAATCTTGTCATTACACAATCCTTCTTGCACTTGGATCTTGCCCAGGACAGCTTTAATGACACTGGTGAATAGACACCACTCTGTTTAACACCTTGCTTGATATCAATTTTCAGTAAATAACTAAGTAAAACAGTTTTTGTATTTGCATCTGTTATTGAGTCTTATACAATATAAGAGATGCCTAGTCTTGATGCAGGGAAATGATATAGAGAATTGTGAAGTAGCAGAAACAGAATTTGTAATCTTAGATGCTATTAAATCTTGTTAAATGGGTGGAGGTAAACTGACTCCCTTTGATTGTATCCTGCCTATCTTGTCCCCTTTGCTGGTGCAGCAGGAAATGGCATGTTGAACTTGGAGATCATTCAACTTGACATAAAAAGGAACAGCATGCGGTTTGCCATTGGGAGATACCTGGCTCCAAGGTGTAGGACCACTTCCCAAGCATCACCTTCTTTCCAACCTATCCCAGAAGGGTATTTAATAGGAAGCACCACCCCTTCCAGCCTCTTGCTTCTTTCAGCCTCTCATTCAGAAGGATGGGGCTTTCTCTGACTCTTCCTTAATCCATGTGTGCCTCATCATGTGTCTTGGTTAAGCCAAGCCCCATGACTACCTGCCCTTCCCCCCCCACCAGAGGTTGGTCTGTCCTTAGGGTGCTTTACTGCTTTTTTTTTTTTAATTGAAGATTTTATTATGAGTTTTACAATTTCCCCCCTAATCTTACTTCCCTCCCCCCACCCCCACAGAAGGCAGTTTGTCAGTCTTCTACCTGCCCTTCTCCACCCCCCCCCCCCAGAGGTTGGTCTGTCCTCAGGGTGCTTTACTGCTTTTCTTTTTTTTAATTAAATATTTTATTTATTTTGAATTTTACAATTTTCCCCCTAATCTTACTTCCCTCCTCCCCACCCCCCACCCCCACAGAAGGCAGTTTGTCAGTCTTTACATTGTTTCCGTGTTAAACATTGATCCAAACTGAGTGTGATGAGAGAGAAATGATATCCTTAAGGAAGAAACATAAAGTATAAGAGATGGTAAGATCAGACAATAAGACATCAGGGTTTTTTTCCCCTTAAATTTAAGGTAATAGTTCTTGGTCTTTGTTAAAACTCCACAGTTCTTTCTCTGGATATAGATGGTATTCTCCATTGCAGACAGCCCCAAATTGTCCCTGATTGTTGCACTGATGGAATGAACAAGTCCTTCAAGGTTGATCATCACCCCCATGTTGCTGTTAGGGTGTACAGTGTTTTTCTGGTTCTGCTCATCTCACTCAGCATCAGTTCATGCAAATCCCTCCAGGCTTCCCTGAATTCCCCTCCCTCCTGGTTTCTAATAGAACAATAGTGTTCCATACATATACCACAGTTTGCTAAGCCATTCCCTAATTGAAGGACATTTACTTGATTTCCAATTCTTTGCCACCACAAACAAGGCTGCTATGAATATTTTTGTAGAAGTGATGTTTTTACCCTTTTTCATCATCTCTTCTGGGTATAGACTGAGGAGTGGTATGCTGGATCAAAGGGTATGCTCATTTTTTTTTTACAAATAATGTTTTTTATACATTAATAAAATATTCTTGTTTAAGAGTAAACAAAATACCCCCTCCCCCAAAAAATATAGATTTGCAGGAGCGATAAAGTAAAGGGGAGAGAAAGAAATTAAAATAAAAAAATAATAGTAATAATTGTAGGTATGGCCAGGTGGCGCAATGGATGGAGCACCAGCCCTGGAGCCAAGAGCACCTGAGCCCATATCTGGCCCCATACACCCAGCAATCACCCAGCTGTGTGACATGCAAGCCACCCCAACCCCACTGCCCCACAAAAACCAAAAAAAGAAAAAAAACCCAAAATAAAATAAAATAAAACAGTAATAATAGTAGGGGTGGCTGGGTGGCGGACGGAGCATTGGCCCTTGAGCCAGGAGCACCTGGGTCCAAATCCCACCTCAGACACCCAAAGATCACCCTGCTATGCGGCCCCAGGCAGGCCAACCAGACCCATTTGCCCTGCCCCTCCCAAAATAATAATAATAAAAAATGTGCTTCAGTCTTTGTTCCAACACCAACAACTCTGTCATTGGTGGATCACATTCTTTATGATAAGTCCATCACAAAAGTTACTTCCATATTTTTTCCAACGTTGCCATTGCTGATTCCAACTCCCTCCTTTCCTATTTCTCCACTACCATGTACTATGTTTTCTGTCTCCTTTCATTCTGACTCTGCTGTAGGGTCCCCGAGTGGTGCAGCACACAGATCCCTTGTCCTGGGGCCAAGAGGCCCCAAGCCCCACCCCCACCCCTTAGGCCCAGCATCTACCTGGCCCTATGGTCCTGGACAGGCCTTCCAATCCCAGCCCCTTGCAAGAAGTAAAAAAAGAAAATGTGTTATATCTGACCATTCTCCCCCCATGGTCCATCCTCTCCTCCATCATGCACATCCCTACCCCTTCTCCTTGTCCCCCCTCCCCGTCCTTACTCCAGATGTCTACACCCCATTGAGTATATATATGCTGTTTCTTCTCCTAGCCACCTCTGATGAGAGCAAAGATTCCCTCATTCCCCCTTGCCTTCCCCCCTTCCATATCATTGCCATAGCTCATTGTAATAAAGAGAAATCTCATTATATGAAATATCTTGGCCTATTCCCCCTCTCCTTTTTCTTTCTCCCATTCCATTTCCCTTTTTTTCCCTATTGACCCCATTTTTATACCATATTTTATCTTCAAATTCAGCTTTCTCCTGTGCTTCAACTATAAAAGCTCCCTCTACCTATTCTATTAACTGAGAAAGTTCATATGAGTATTATCAGTGTCATTTTTCTATGCAGGAGTACATGCAGTTCATCCTCATTAAGTCCCTCATATTTTCCCCTTCTCCAATCTCTATGCTTCACCTGAGTCCTGTATCTGAAGATCAAACCTTCTGTTCAGCTCTGGCCATTCCAAAAGGAACCTTTGAAATTCCCCTGGTTCATTGAAAGTCCATGTTTTTCCCCTGGAAGAGGACATTCAGTTTTTCTGGGTAGTTGATTCTCGGTTGCATTCTAAGCTCTTTTGCCTTCTGGTATATTATATTCCAAGCCCTATGAGCTTTTATAATGTAGTTGCTGCTAAGTCCTGTGAGATCCTGACTGCAGCTCCTTGATATTTGAATTGTGTCCTTCTGGCTGCTTGTAATATTTTCTCTTTGACTTGGGAGTTCTGGAACTTGGCTATAATATTCCTAGGGGTTGGTTTTTGGGGATCTCTTTCTGGGGGGGGGGTCGGTGGATTCTCTCCATTTCTATTTTGCCCTGTGCTTCTAGGATATCAGGGCAATTTTCCTGTAGTAATTCTTTCAAAATGATGTCAAGGCTCTTTTTCTGATCATGACTTTCAGGTATTCCAATAATTTTTAAATTATCTTTCCTATATCTGTTTTCCATATCAGTTGTTTGTTTCAATGAGATATTTCACATTTTCTTCTAATTTTTCATTTTTTGGTTTTGAAGTAATGAGTCCTGATTTCCTGTAAATTCATCAATCTCTTGGAGTTCTATTCTTTGTCTGAAAGATTTGTTCTCCTCAGAGAGTTTTCTTATCTTTTTCCATCTGACCAATTTTGCTTTTTAAAGCATTCTTCTCCTCAACCACTTTTTGAACTGTTTTATCCATTTGACCTAAGCTGGTTTTTAGCATGCTGTTTTCTTCAGCATTTTTTTGGATTTCCTTGACTAAGCTGCTGACTTCATTTTCATGTTTTTCCTGCATCTCTCTCCTTTCTTTTCCCAGTTTTTCTTCCAACTCACTCATTTGATTTTCAAAGTCTTTTTTGAGCTCTGTCATAGCCTGAGCCCAATTTCTGTTTTTCTTGGAGTCTTTAGATGCAGGAGCTTGTGTTTCCTCATTTTCAGACTGAGTATTTTCATCCTTCTTGGGCTCACATGCAAAATATTTCTCAATGGTGTTCCTCTTGTTTCTCTGCTTGCTCATTTTCCCAGCCTAAGCCTGTTTTGGGGGTGCTTCCTGAGCTTTTGGGACACTCCCACAAGGGTCTCAGTGTGCGAGGCTCTGTCCTCCCTCCTGGTCTGTGAATGCAGGGGGCCTAGGCTACAATCAGGATCTGAATGTGGTCAGAGCCCCAGAGTCTTGTTCCAGGGGCAGAGGACAGAGCTCCACAGTCTCTCTCTCTTAACTCCCCTCCCTCAGCTCAATGGGCTTATGCCCTGGGGGCTCCTGCTTACCGGCTCCGCCTGCTTTTGTGTCCTGGATTGAGACTGCCTTAGCCATGCAGCTGCTTGCAGTGTACCCTGAGGGCTGGGCTTCATGTGCTCACTCTGGCAGAGGTCCCCCAGCTGTTCCCCCAATTTGTGCTTGCTGCTCCCCAGGGCGTAGCTCAGGAAACTCCCCCACTGAGCCCTGGGGCTGCTTCCGGGAGGCTGAAGTTCTTTTGCTCTGGTAGGCCACCTCTCTGGCGGGTGCCCCTTCAATCCCAGGGTGCAGAGCCTTTCTGCTCTTTTTCAGGTTACCTTGAGTAGAACTGCTTCGCTAGGTCTCACTGTGGGTTCTGTCTCTTGAAAATTTAGTTAGACTCCTTAGTTTCGAAGATTTATGAGAGAGTGCCTAAGACACAATTCATTCTTATCACCATCTTGGCTCCACCACCCCCTTGCTTTACTGCTTTTCTTACTAATTTTGGCCAATATACTTTTTAACAATATTTTGCCATAACAAAATCCTGAGCAACTTTAACATCCCAGATTGCTGAGAATTCCTTTGATTTTTTTCAGTGGCCTTAAATCTTCTGTCTTCAATCTCTAAATCCCTAATTTTGCCTTACA
This sequence comes from Macrotis lagotis, assembly GCF_037893015.1. Classification (NCBI taxonomy): domain Eukaryota; kingdom Metazoa; phylum Chordata; class Mammalia; order Peramelemorphia; family Peramelidae; genus Macrotis; species Macrotis lagotis. Next base: position 109,215,213 of record NC_133666.1, on the reverse strand, counting down.
TAGTGCTCTCTAGTCGGATAGTCCAACTCTTTAAGGACCTGAGTTTTTTTTTAGTATAGGACCCACTACTCACAAAGATCTCTATCACTTTATAATTTAGCAGATTATGCAGTAACCAACTTGGTGTGAGCCTTTCTCCATATTCAATTAAGCTTATCCTTAGGCCATGATCATGCAGCTTAACAGAAGATGTAGGATCACTTATCTGAAACCTCATAGCAGGAACTCCTTTGTGGATATGGGATGGACTGGATGACCATTAAGATTCTCTGCCTCATTGAGGCAGCTGGGTAGCACAATGGATGGAGTGCTGGACCTGTAGTCAAGAAGACTAGATTAAATTTTGCCTCACACACTTAATAGCTGTGTGACCACAAGCAAATCAGTTAATCTCTGACTGCCCCAGTTTCCTCAAATGAAAAACAGGGATCATAATAGCTCCTAGCTTATTGGGTAAAGGGCAGATAGATGGTTAAGTGGATAGAGAACTGGGATTGGAGTCAGGAGGACTCATCTTCATGAGTTTAAATCTGACTGTGTGACCCTGTTTAAGTCACTTAACTATTTTTGATTCAGTTTCTTCATCAATAAATGATAAACTACTCCAAATAGTGTCAGAACGAGTTGAACATAGCTGGAATTACTAAACAACAACAGTACTACAAAGAGCATTCTTTTTTTTTTTTAAATTTTTGCAAGACAATGTGGTTAAGTGGTTTGCCCAAGGCCACATGGCTAGGTAATTATTGTCTGAGGCTGGATTTGAACTCAGGTACTCCTGACTCCAGGGCCAGTGCTCTATCTACTGTGCCACCTAGCTGCCCTACAAGGAGCATTCTTAAAAGATTTTATATAGTAAAGAAAGGAGGGATATGGACCTTTGAATGCTAAAATCTTATTGATCATTTTTATATTTGCATTTTATATTTGCATATTCTATATTTTATATTTGTGACATTTTCCATTATTTTATAATTTTCTGTTCTTTAAGACATCTTATGAACAGAGTCAGTCTAAAAAGTCTAGTTGGTTTTCAGTAATGGAGAATAGTGAGATGTATACTATCACTTCCTCCCTATTTTGTCATCTAAGATGTTTATGACTATAGTATCTCTCACTAGATCAGAGAATTACAGAATCTCACAATAGAATAGGACCTATGGATTGAAATTTATATATTTTTTTGGATATGACCAGCTCAGGAATTTATTTTGCTTGATTATAGAGATTTTGATTTTCTTTCTTTCTCAACTGCAGGAATCGAAGACATTGGGAGAGAAAGAAGGTAAATTTTTACTGTTGAAAAAATGACATTTAATTTTTAAAGTGAATTGAATGGGGACTTAGAAACCTTTTATTCAATTTCCTTCTTTTTCAGAAACTGAGTCATAGAGATAAAGCTAGCTAAGTGACACCGTCCAACTAAAACTCAAGTCTTCTGACTCCCATTCTAGTTGCTTATGTCATTTGATCATTTATATAGTCCCCTTCCCTCCCCTTCAGTTGTCGAATAGTGGTTTTAATGATGAACTGTAGAGTCACTGAAAAAAAGCTCATATGGTTCTTTAATCTGGGTCTGGGGCAGCGGGGGCAGACTCCAATAGGGCTACCAGTAGGTATTACTGTTTGAAAGAAGACTCATAACCACTGGGGTACTTATTCCTTTTTCTGGAAAGAATTCTTTTAATTTTTTAAAAATTTATTTATTTTTGAATTTTACAATTTTCCCCTAATCTTGATTTCCTCCTCCCACAGAAGGCAGTGTGATAGTCTTTACCTTGTTTCCATGCTATACACTGATCCAAATTGAATATGTTGAGAGAGAAATCATATCCTTAAGGAAAAAATAAAGTATGAGAGATAGCAAAATTACATAATAAGTTAACTTTTTTAAAAATAAGAGGTAATAGTCTTTGATCTTTGTTCAAACTCCTCAGTTCTTTCTCTGGATATAGATGGTATTCTCTATCACAGATAACCCAAAATTGTCCCTGATTGTTGCACTGATGAAATGAGCAATTCCATTAAGATTGATCATCAAGGGGCGGCTAGGTGGCACAGTGGATAGACCACCAGCCTTGGAGTCAGGAGTACCTGAGTTCAAATTCAATCTCAGACACTTAATACCTACCAAGCTGTGTGGCCTTGGGCAAGCCACTTAACCCCATTGCCTTGCAAAAAAAAAAAAAAAAAACCTAAAAAAAAAGATTGATCATCAGCCTCATGTTGCTGTTATGGTGTACAATGTTCTGGCTCTGCTCATCTCACTCAGCATCAGTTCATGCAAATCCTTCCACAATTCTCTGAATATCCATCCCTCCTGGTTTCTAATAGAACAATAGTGTTCACTGAGGTACTTATAACTGAGACCTGGGCACACATTGGCACCATTGGGAAAATTTCCCTCCCAATCTCACTGCACAGGCATGTGGACTTGGGTGGCAATCCTACTGAAAGAATTAGTGGGGATGTAATTGGGTTGTGAGAGTAGGATGTAATCCATCTTCAAATTGATTTTTTTCCTATAAAATATAACTACTTGTGTCATATCACCTTGAAGATCACTATTCTAGGCTAATGGAATCACATTGCCTTCTAACCCCTCAAAAGGAATAGTAGAGTCTTTCCTGAATGATAGAACATCAGAATTTTGAATAGTAACTTTATTTTGCAACATTATTTGAAACAATAAAAAAGAATTTTCAAATAATGATTAATTAATGATAAGAGGTAAGAGAGTGGAAGAAGTTTTCATTTTACAAGAGGAAATAAGGAAAATAAGATTGCATGACGTTTGCTGTGTCTCATACAGCATTAACTTCAGAACTGGAAATGGCATCAAGATCTCTTGAAAGCACTATTAAGCACAGTGTTATCCAGGCCATATTGTTCCTTTACTGTCCAATTAGCTAGGGCTCCTTAATTTCTAAGAATAGCACCCAAATGACTTAGAGAGAACTGTGTCAATACTGTGGAGGAGTCTTGGGTACTAAATGGTTGCTGTTAATTGGAGGGAAGCTAATTTATTGTACTTCAGAGATTCCAGTTCTGATGGTGTCTCTTCCCTTTCATCCCTGCTGTGCTCTGATTCTCTGCCAGGCTCAATTCTCTCTAGCAAGCATGGTGATTTGAGGTTTCATATTCACACAATGCAGCAATTATATATTCACACATGTCCAAGACAAAAAAGTCTAGAAATGATAAAAGGAAGGAAACTGGGAATTTGTAGGGTAAAGAAAGGATGTGTTTTGGACAAAATTAGTTTGAGCAAGCTTGTTTCCAAAGAAACAGTAAGATAATACACTTGCCTTCTTTTTGCAGAGGATGGGGATCTATGGGGATCTATGGGTAAATAACTGCATACATTGTAAAATTTGCTTTAAGTGCTGGATATTTTTTTCTTTGTTTTTTTTTTTGTTTGTTATGAGGAATGAGTTCTATAGATACAAAGAATGGTTATATTTAAAAATGAAGATGGCATGGAAACAAAATGTACCAATAAAAATTTCAAACACTGGTTTAGTTAAATATACAAAGTAATCTACCCCATGGTTCTGAAATTCTGTTAAAAAAGAGATGGTCCTCGACTCAACCATTCAGATGAATCTATCATCTCATCATTCTCTTCAACAATGAAAGCTGAAACTCATCCAGATCTACCCAATCTGTGCAACTTTTGTTTTCTATTGTCATCAAGAGTATACTATTGAAGCCTAAACACCAGGCATCACTCGTATACATACCCTCTCTAGTCTATTACTAATGCCCTAGTGACTCCTAAGTCCAGCCTTATCTACTATATCACACTGCTTTCTGCACTTGGCACAGGGCCTGGCACATAGTAAATACTTGTTGACTTATCAAATTCAGCTAAGATCATTGTTCAATGATCACAAGAAGGAAAATAGGGAATTTCTTCCAACACTTCCAACTCTCTGCTTACCTCTGCCAGTTAAAAATCCTATCCATCTTGTCTTCTCCTTTGGATTGCAAATGCCCTGTGGCTTTCTATAGCCTCATATAGTGCCTAGTCTAGTAATATGCAAACACAATTAGCTTTCAGTAAATATCTCTATGTTTATAATTATGACAGAAAGTACTACATCTTTTTTTAAACTTAATTTTAGACAACAATGGTGTTTTAGATTAAAAAAAGAAGAGGGTTTGGAAAAGACTCTTAAGAAGTGAGATGGATGTTCCTTTAGATCTCATGGAAGACCTAGGTGAAACTGTTCTCTTAAAAATAATAGTTTTAACCTGAGTTCAGATCCAGCCTCAGACACTTAATAATTACCTATCTGAGTGAACTTGGGCAAGTCACTCAAATCCCATTGCCTTAAATAAAAATTAAACAAAATTTAACAGAGTTCTACCCTAACAACACTTGAACTTTCTAAGATTATGTTTTGTAATTGTATGGTAAAATCTGCTTTTTAAATCTTTGATTTGCTTTGTAAACAAAACAAAATCTATTACTTGGATGGATACTATTCTAGATAGTTCAAGACTATTCAAGATTTGAATTAAAGATACCATACATGTTTTTGTCCAAGACTGATTCACTTTTTAATCAATGTTATCATTAACAACTGTTCCATAAAATGAATTGGTCTGTGGAATCAATTATCCTCTTTGATTTAGCTAATTTAAAAGTTTATAAAAGGTTAAACTTCTTTACCAGGTATTAATTAGTTAATAACATAATACAGTTATTTATCCAAATTCACATGACAGGCCATGTAGTTTAGTGGTTAAAGCACTGGACTTAGTAGAATTTCATTCACAGTTCTGCTAAATACTAGCTAATGTGACTTTGGAGAAACTACCTTTCCTTTCTAAACTTCATTTTCTTCAACTAGTAAATATGGTTAATAATATTTTTCACTTACTCTATCTCAGAGATAGTGTGAGGCTCAAAGGAGATAATGTAGTAATTCAACTATGAAACACTATCTACTATCAAGTATTTTCTACACTGGCCACTCTACATCTACAGTCTTATCCTTGTATGCTTCTCCTATTCAAAATTTATATTTCCATGTATCTGTTAATATTATTGGCCAAACATAGAATATCCTTCTCCTGTCTCTGTGTTTTGACCTACATTAAAGGCCACCTCTTCCATAAAGTTTTCACTTATTATCCTTCAAGATGGAAATGATTTTTTTCTTTGTTCAATTCTTATTGTGCTTTGTGTCTCTTTATTTTCAGTTCTTTAAAGATCTGTGATCTCCCCATGTCAATCAATTTCTATAACTTCCTATGACCTCTAGGCTTGCATCTAAATTATTGTGCTTAGTTTTTAAAGCCCAGCACATTCTACGGCAATCTTGGGTATAACTCCCTCTCTCACACTGCAAATCAGTCAAACTAGCCTTCACTTAGTTCCACCTATAGGACACTCTATCACTCATCTCCATGCCTTTGATTTAGTGATTTCAATGCCTAGAATGTATTTCCTCTATACCTCTGAAACAGGATCCTTCACTTTATGAAATAATTTAACCATCATCTTTTGTATACAAAGTCTTTTCTGTTGTCCCCAACTGCTAGAGTCCTCTCTCCTCTCTAATCTGTATTTATATATTTTGTATTTATTTACATTTATTCATTATATGATGTTATGTACATTTTATACACACACACACACACACACACACACACACACACACACACACACACTTGTAGTCTTCTCCCAGTAAAATATAAACCCCTAGAAAGTAGGGATTTTATACTTTTATTCTCAGCAGTGCCTGGGACTTTGCAACTGCTTAATAAATACTGAATGATTGATTAATTGATTGTGATGTATCTGCATTGAGATCACAACTTCTTCACAGAATCACCTGATTTTTAGACCATCTTTAGATGTTAACAATATTAATTTAATTTGTTTATTGCAATTGTGGTACAAAGGAATATATTATTGGAGTAACTTTATATTTTCATTATAAGTAAAACCACAAAATCAAAAAATAATTGTACAACAGAACAAATTCCTATTAGTGAAGAAAGTAGATGGCAGAGTTAATTTAAATGAGCCCCTCTGTCAGCACTCTGGACAGAGGAAATGAGGCCACTGTTCAGTCATTTCCAATTCTTGGTGATCTCATTTGGGGTTTTCCTGGCAAGGTACCGAAGTGAATTGCCATTTTGTTCTCCACCTTATTTCACATATGAGGAAATTGAGGCAAACAAGGTTAAGTGACTTGCCCAGGGTCACACAGCCAAGTGATTGGTCTCAGACCAGATATGTACTCAGGAAGATGAGTCTTCCAGACTCCAAGCCCTGAACTGTATCCACTGAGACATCTAGCTTCTCTATAATGAGACCATTAAGAACTATCAATTATCTTAGTAATTTCAAAGGAGAGTTGAGTAGGAGAAGAACTAAATTAAGAATAAGAAGAGCAAATCTTCCTTCCTCCAGTCAGCTACTACTGTGAAGCTGTTTTGACTATCTTTAGATATTGTGGTAGACTCAGGTAAGTCTATAGAGTTCATGAAGTTTACTCTGCTAGAATCCCCAGAAAACTTCCCTGATGTGAACATGCTACAGTGTGACTTCAAAGTTTCCCCTCAGCTGGGATGTGCTGTGTGTTGTGATATGTTTGATACTTTTTCTATCGATTAGGGATCAGTCTTCTAAAATTAAGTGAGTATATAGTAATAATAAGATCTTTATGAAGTTTTCAGGGATGTATCTCTAGTGCTACTGCTGATTAAGATTGCTCCATCAACCTTGGGAAGTAGATTGAGAGTTCCAAACATAATAGTTAAAAGTCAAAGCCCCCCAAAAATAAAATAAAGGTTCCCCAGGTTTTTATGATGACATGAGTTATAATGGTAAGCAAAAAGACCAACATGGAGATATTTGTAGTTGCTATGCTAATATCTGAGGAGGAGGAAAAAAAGAAAAAACTATCCTTCAAATTAAATTTAGATCTTGAAATTTAATGGCCCAAGTTCAAACCATAGTTCTGTGTGACCTTAAATAGAACATTTTACTTTGAATCTCAGACTCTTTATTTGTAAAACAGGGAGGAGGTACATTCAATAATCTCTAAGGTTTCTTCCCACTCTATATCTTATGAAAAGGTACAGAGAATGGGGACGCCTACTTCAATGTGAAGGTGATGAAAAGCATGTTTCAGAATGGCGAAATGAAAGAGATCAATTAATTGAAGATACCCCCAGAGACACAAGACTATATGTTTTGATTATGTAGGTGGAGCTGGGGAGACTCAGGCACTTTCTAGCTGTACAACCTTTGGCAAGTCACTTATCTTCTATTTACCTCAATTTCCTTATCTGCGAAATAACACATACCTCCCAGAGTTCTGTGGATCAAGTAAGATAATAACTGTAAAAGTTCTTCAGATATTTTCAGGAACATAGTAAGTTGTATATAAATGTCAGTTATTATTATGTAGCAAGTCTCAGGCAACACCTCAAAAGATGAAACTGTCCCCTTAACAAAAAGGAAATGAATGGTTATCAAAATGGGTGTCATTTTGGGATAAGCTCTATGCAGTCAGATAACAGATTGGTTAGAGAAGAGATTCTTAATCTTTTTGTGTGTCATGACCCCTCTGGCAATGTGGTAAAGTCTATGAATTCCTTTTCAGAATAATGTTTTTTAAATTTGTAAAATGAAATACATAAGATTAGAAAGAAAACTCATTACCCTGAAAATATGGTTAACAAAATGTCTTTTAAAAACATCTTTAGGGGCAGCTAGGTGGCATAGTGGATAGAGAACCAGCCCTGGAGTCAGGAGGACCTGAGTTCAAATCTGACCTCAGACACTTAATAATCGCCTAGCTGTATGACCTTGGGCAAGTCACTTAACCCCATTGCCTTAAATGAATAAAAATTTAAAAAAACCCATCTTTACAGACATCAGGTTAAGGACTCTTAAGTTGGAGGAAAAGTCAAAATGAATTCTACATTAGAAAAAAGGTTATATATAAGAAGAAATTTTAGTGACTCTAATGAACTGTCAACTTATTTAAATAAGCTATTAACTGTGAAACTGAAGAGAAATTTAACCAATACAAAGCATTTCTCACTAATACTTTGATTAAAATAACAAACAAAAAATCCTGCCAGAAGCCATCTTAATCAGGAGACATTTCATCTTCTTTTCCAAGAAGAGAAATGGCAGCAAAAAGTCACACTACTTGGAAAACAAAATCTTTTGCAAAGCATTTATGGGATACTTTAAAATAGCATTATAGTGGAAAAGCAATAAGAAAGAAGAAGCCTACAGAAGCATGTCATCCTCTAATCACTTGTGGATAAAATTTAGAGGAAGCTGACAAACAAATAAGAAATGAGAGCCATATGCCAGTGTTTTCAAAGTAACATACTATTTTTGTATTGATTAGAGTGTAAGCATCACATTTTATTACCTCAGAACCTGAAGTGCTATGTGAGGAAGGGGAAATGACACTTAATAAGAGAAGTCCGGCAGAGCAGTTGCACTGGAACACAGGGAGCATGTAGATGTAACATGTTTTAAAAGCACTCTGATTCTCTGCCAAAAGAATACTGCCTATCTTTTGAAAGAGATTTAGACACATTTATTAGACATGGCCAATGTGGAAATTTGTTTTGTTTGACTAGGAATGTTATTTACTAGGGTTTTGAATTTTGTTTTCCTTTTTCCATTATGGATGGAAGGCCAGAAAATAAATGCTTGCTTATTTAAAAATATTAATTAAAAATAAAATCACTCTGAAATAGAATTTTCAAGTGTCTCAAAGAAAATAAAAGATTCTAAAAGTATAAAAAACATGGATGGTATTTATTAACCAAAAGAAGTAATTAACAACTATTAATCTATATATCGATTCTTTTTTAAAGTTTTTTTTATAAGAGCATTCAAATACTTGCTTTAATATACAACATGCCACAAATCTTTTAAAATACAAAATGAAGCTTTTTATCACTTGCACAAATTCAAACTAAACACTGGGAACAAAAGCTTACTTCTTGAGACACAGGGGTATTTAGACAATTAAAATCTTTATTGGAAACCAGATTTTCTCATACATTTTTACAAGAAAAAAATAGTACAACTGGAAACGTTCACAGAACACAAACTGGTTTATTAAATGATAAATTAACAATGTAGCAAGAGGGGTTAAACTAATTCTGAGATCGAGGATACCATTATCAAATAAAATAGTATTGACCAATAAAAATTAAAAAAATGTATTTTAAAATTTTAAAGGCAGGAAATCTATAAGCCATCAAATCCATGGGAAGAAAATCCTGACCAAGCTAAAGCCAGAATGAACCTTAAAGTTTCAATGAGCCCCCTTTCAATAATTAAGCACATAAAACTGTACTACTTGATATATTTTCCCATGAACTTTTTGTGAAATTCTGACCGAAGAGTATCATTTACAAATCTTTTGTCCTTTTTCAGTTCATCTACTCCTTTGGTGCAGTTCTTAAAGACAACATCATCATCCCACCTTCTCTTTACTTTGAAGTTGGCCTGAGGTTGAGAAGGACCAGTGAGATTAAGGAGAGGGTTTCCACTGAGGATATTTTCCATCAGAATTCTCTCTTCTTCGGCCTTTTGTTCTTGTTCCTTCCGGGCTTGTTCTTCAGCTCTTTCTTTTTTTATTTTTTCTAGTTCTTCCAAGAGAGCAGCAGTGTCATCATCACCATTTTCTTCCTCAAAGTCTTCATCTTCATCATCTTCATCTGTTAGAGGATCATCTGCATCAAGATTGGCTGCAGGAATCTGATCCAACCGAGGTTTCTTACACACAGAAGAAGAGGTTGTGTGCTCTCTAGTTGGACGATCTCTGTTTTTTTCTCTTGCAGCAACTCTCTCTTTCTCTTCCAATTCTTGCCTGAAATCACCGTTGCGAACCTCTTCAGGAGCATCTTGAGTTGTTTGCCTGTATTTAATCTTTGTATGAGAAGGTAGATCTCTGCTTGAATATTGCTTGGAAAGCTGACTCAAATCACCTTCCCCTTTTCCTCTTCCACCTCTTGCAGGTTCAAAGGTAGGCCTTGCCGCTGTTGTCATCTTCAATACTCGGGCCTCAGGGTCCCGCAGCCCACAGATGTTACTAGAACACCATTCCTCCGCCTCCTTCCCTTTTTTAAAGTTTTTGCAAGGCAAATGTGGTTAAGTGGCTTGCCCAAGGCCACACAGCTAGGTAATTATTAAGTGTCTGAGGCCAGAATTGAACTCAGGCACTCTTGACTCCAGGGTCAGTGCTCTGTGCCACCTAGCCACCCCTATATATCTATTTTCTAATCTCTAAAATCTTTTAAAATATAAATACTCACATTTATATAGATTTTTAAAACTTATAAAGTGTTTTACAAAATTATTTTATTTTATCCTCACAACTTTGAAGAGAAAATGCTATTATTTACATTTTGGAGAGGAGACAAATGAGGTTTGTGAGTGACTTGCCTTGGGTTATAATGCTAGGAAATGTCTGAGATAAGATTTAAACTTACACCTTTCTATCTCCAAGTTCAGCATTTTACTCAATGTACCACTTGGGTACCTGGAATAATATCTGCTCAGAATCTTCTCACTGACACTTATTAGTTATATCACTGCAGAGAGATAAATTAACCTTTCTGAGTCCCAGTTTTCTCATCTGTAAAAGGAAGCTATCATTTACATCAGCTACCCTACCCTGCAAGGTTACTGTAGGGAAAATGTTTGATAAACCTTAAGGCAATTTCCAAATGTGAAGTATGATGATAATTTACCAAGTCTATCTTTATTTTCTTTAAGAAAAGAATATGAAGGCATTTTTGGTTGTTGAGTTGTTTTAGTTGTACCTGACTCATTGTGACCCCATGTGGGTTTTTTTTTTGGCAAAGATACTGGAGTGATCCTGTCATTTCCTTCTCTGGTTCATTTTGTAGATGAGGAAACTGAGGCAAACAGGGTTAAGTGACTTATCCAGACACAGTTAATGTCTAAGGACAGATCTGAACTCAATGAGATTAGTCTTCCTTCCTTCCAGGTCTGGGGCTCTATCCACTATGCCACCTATATGAAGGAAGGCATAGGCCAGACCAAAATCATATTTCTATATTCCCAATATGACTCAGAGCAACAATCAAATAAAGAGTTTGTAAATCAAGAGAGCTAGATTCATTGAACTAGCCTCAAATCTGAAAATATTTTCTCTTAATGAGCTCGTGCATTATCTGTTGGGTCTCTGACTCATTCTCTTTCTGCTCAAGTATAACTGCCAGCACTAAATTAACCACACCAGTGCTGGTGTATGAGAAAATAAAACTGAATCATGGTCTTTATAGTGTCAATCATATTGCCTCCTGGTCACATTTGATGGTGAAAGCATAAAGCAGTGGAATCAGAAGAGAAGAGAGATTTTTTTTTTCTTTGAACGAGGGCTGCCACGGTAGCTTTGCAAGTCTACCCCCACTCTCTTCTTCCCATTTAGCTACAGAAAAAATTTTTCTAATGGACAAATCTGATCATATCAACCTTCAATGACCCTTTCAACCATATTGCCACTAGGATAAAATTCAAATTCCATAGCTAGATCCTTTATAATCTGGTTGCAATCTACTATGTTTTCAGGGAAAAAACAACCAGGCTGGTTTTCTTATCATATTATTACACTTTTTGTTACCAAGATCATATATATGAATTAGAATATTCTTGTCCCTCATTTTGACCTAGTGAAATCTGATACAATTCAACAACTATTTATTATTGACTTCTAGGTAGTACAATAGAGTGAAGGACCTGGAGTCGGAAAGACTTGAGTTTAAACCTGACATTGCATGCTTATTATGTATATGATCCTAAACAAGTCAATTAACTTCTGTTTCCCTTAGTTTCCTTAGTTGCAAAATAGACATAATAACAGCACCTACCTCCCAGGACTGTGAGGGTCAAATGAGTTAATAATTGTAAGATACTTAACAAATGTTTGCTATTATTATTATCATTGTTTTATGTATGTCAAAGTCAAAGATGTAAGAATCTTGGCCTTATGGAGCTTACATGCTACTCTAGAAAAACAACATATACACAGATAAGTAAATGTGGAATATACAATAATAAATGTAAAGAAAGTTGAGGGAAGTACTAATGACTGAAGGATGGAGAAGGAAAGACCTCTTCTTAGGAAAAGGAAATTGAACTGAGCCTTGAAGGGAATTATAAGGATTAACTTTCTAGGCCTGGGAGGATAGTCTGTGCAAAGACTTGAAAGCTGGAGATTTCATGTATACTGAGCATTTTGTTGGCTAGTATAGGAGTTTTGAGACCCAGACCAGGTGCCACCTTCTCCACGAGGGCTTCCATGAAGAGGGACAGAAAGGAGAGAACAGTATGGAAAGAATGAGGTGAAAAAGTCAAAAAAAGTAGTCTAGTATGAATAGCATTTACCTTAGATTGTCTTTCTAGGTACTAGAGGGATAGATTATCCAATTAACATATTTTTATTTTTAAAAATAAAGCTTTGCCATATCTTTTATATCTATATCTCCCAGATTTGCCCTTGCATTCCCTCCTCTCCCTTCCACAGAGATAACCCTTATAAGCAAGAATTCTTTTAAAAAAAGAAATAGAGGAAAATGTACAGCATAACCAATCAATATATAGTTTTCAAAAACAGTTATATGAAATATTTTCTATTTATTCTTTATTCTTCTACTCTACCCTCAAAAGTTGTTCAATTACTAACCTTTCTAAGGAAAAAGAGTTGATCCCCCCCCCATTTTAAGTAGAAATAACTCCCATGTCTGAAGCCATAGACTGCCTCCAAATGTAATAAGGTAAGTTCTTTAGAAAGTAAGTGAATAGGGTCAAATGCACATAAGGAAATTCCCCAGAAAACCAATGTGCAAATTCCAAATAAAACCAATTTAGGCAAATGGCTTACTGAATTTAACTATGTCCAATGTGTGCAGTACTCTTTTTGGGAGGCTAGGGGGAGTCGTTTTTCATTTTGTCAATTTGACAAACCTGGATCCAGCTAATTTGTCAGCTCAATTAATTCAGTCTGCTCTGATGCCATCTGGTGGACATAAGAAGTGAGTGCGGCTACAAGAATTTGAAAATCCTTTCTAACCCACCCCCTAAATGACCCAGGACATCCTACTTTTGGATGGATGTAAACATATGAAGCTTAAATCAGAGATTATATTCATTTAGGCAGCTAGCAATATGAGATTGATTGCTTCTTGGATCCTACCACAATTCACCATGGAGAGACCATACTCTCCAGCAAATATCAATGGAGTTTAGTGTGGCATAGCAGGAAGAATGCAATCTAGGCTCCAATGCTTTTAACCAGTGTTATACCAGTTAAGTTGGCTTACCTCTCTAGGCCTCAGGTTCCTTATCCCCCCCACTCCATAATACTGTATAATAAAAGATGATTGCCTACAAAACTGCAAAGCTATTATGTCCAACTCACTATTACTTTTAAATATATAATAAAGGTATCATGTAAATTTCTTTAAAAATTTTCTTTCTCCCTTTCCCTATCCCTGTCCTAGAGATGACTACCATTAGACATTGTTAGGTATAGATAGATAGGTAACTGATAGATACAAAACTATACTGATATAAAACTATTTTCAAATTTCTATTTATCAGTCCTTTCTGTAGATGCAAATAGCATCTTTCTTAGGACTAGATTAAGCTAGATAATTGCTAAGTCCCTTCTAAATTTGAATCTGATATGGTTGCCTAACCATGAGTAGGTTGCATCTCAATGACCTTTGTACAATGGAGTAATACAGAAGGTAGCATAAAGAGTGTGTATAACTAGAAGAAGTAAGCTGGTCAATATAGTGTGAGCCAGTGATTCATATAAGAAAGTGTTCCAAAATGACTAAAAGACTGGTAATGGGATAGAGGAACAAAGTCATGTTGGACTTAAAGAATGAATTGATTTATTCCTACAGTGACCTGTACATGAAAAATGGTCAATAAAGCTAAACACTTGAATGATTTATGGAAATACAGGGATAAGGGTGACACCTGTATAGGGCTGCAATCTATGCTGACAGGTTATCTTCTTCTTAATTATAAGATGGGTTTATGTTGGTGGAGCTGTGAACTGATCCAACCTCTCTGGAGAGCAATTTGGAATTATGCACAAAGGGCAATAAAAATGTGCATACCCTTTGATCCAGCAATACCACTACTGGGTCTATACCCTGAAGAGATCATGAAAAAGTGTAAAAAATCACTTGTACAAAAATATTTACAGAAGCTCTGTTTGTGGTGGAAAAGAACTAGAAATAGAGGGGCTGCCCATCAATTGGGGAATGGCTGAACAAATTGTGGTATATGTACATTATGAAACATTATTGTTCTATTAGAAATGGGGAGGTATGGGATTTCAGAGAAGCCTGTAAAAACTTGCATGAACTATAATGCTGAGTGAGATGAGCAGAACCAGAAGAACACTGTACACCCTAACAACAACATGGGGGTGATGATCAACCTTAATGAACTTGCTCATTTCATCAGTGCAATAACCAGGGACAATTTTAGGATAGAGAATACCAAAGAAAGAACTGTGGAGTTTAAACAAAGACCAAAGACTATTACCTTCAATTAAAAAAAAAAGTTGTTTTATTTATCACATACTTTTGCTATCTCTTATATTTTATTTTTTTCCTTAAGGATATGATTTTTCTCTTAACACATTTAATTTTGATCAATGTATGGCATAGAAACAATGTAAAGACTATCAGACTGCCTTCTGTGGGGGAATGGGAGGAGAGAAGTGAGGTTGGGGGAAAATTTATAAAATTCAAAACATTACAAAAATGATAGGTAGAAACAACTACTGAATATAAATTAAAAACAAACAAAATATCTATATCTATATATATATGTATATATATATCAAAAAAGAGGATGGGTCTACCCAAACATTTAAATAAAAACTTAGAAATATGATGTTTGTGTTTGACTCAATAAGCAAAGTACTGTTTACAATTTATCAAAAGACTGCTACTAATTTACATTTATAAGCCTCTATTTGGAATGAGAAAGATCTCAGTTCAAATCCTGTCTTGGACACTTGCTAGTCTATTTCTTCATCTGGGAAAAAAAAAAGGTAATTTTCCTCTACTTAACAGGATTTGGGGAGGGTCAAATGAGATAATATATAAATTATCTCATAAAACTTAAAGTACTAAATAAATGCCAGCAATTATAGTTTTAGCTATTATAAGAATACAATTCTGGACTCATTTACCCATTTAAACTTTGTATATATAAAATAGTCTTAAACCTGCCCACAAATGCCATACATTGATCATTACACACAGAAGATACTTTAATGATATTTAATGATATAAAATCATATAGAATATGGCCTAGCTTAATTACAGGTCGACTTCAGCTAGAATCAAGGACAGTGATTTGATTGAGGGGTAAGGAAATGAGAAGAATGTGGTGACTGACTTTTAGGATAGATATTACAATAATTTGTCAAACTCAACAGTTGAATTAGATAACTGATTCAACTACATTTGCAATAGAGCACATAACTCCTTTGCCAATGATTCTTCAGTATTCTGAATTAGCAACAAAAGATATTAAAAGTTGGGGCAGAGAGGGGAGATATTTGACACCCCCCCCCAGATAAATGCTGTCTATATGATCTTGGGCAAGTCATTTAAATTCTCAGTGATCCAAGCAATAATCTAAAATTATAAGTTGTAGAATGGTTTTAGATCCAAGCTAGAAAAAGTAATTCTCAGGGACAGTTAGTTGACCAAGTGGATTGAGCATGCACCCTGGAGTCTTAGAGGAGTACCTGAGTTCAAACCAACTTTGAATACTTACTTGCTGTATGAATCTGGGCAAGTCAATTAATTCTAATTGCCTTCAAATCGCCTTGTCTTATTAGGAACTTCTCTACCCATAAAAATATAGATCTAGACCAAGCCACACACACCCACAGACACACAAAGCTAATAATGAAGTTTAACATTTTTTCCCTTAAACTACTATATGCACTATAACATAATAATTTTTCTTGTTAGAAATCAATCCACAAGCATTTATTAATTTTATACTATTTAACCAGTCACTGTGTAGAAAAAAAAAAGAGGAAAGGAAAGGTGGGGGGGGAAACCAGTTCCTGACCTTAAAAAGATCAAAATCCAATAGAAACTACTAAAATCTGCAAACATTTTTACTGGAACACTCTGGATAATGTATGTTAGTGTGTGTGTTTGAACTATGAGGATGTTATGGCTTATCTAACAAAATTAATATTTTGTAAATATGAAAAATATTATGAAAAATATATGAAAAAGAAAATGTTACTGCCCTTTTAATTCTTTCAACATTTAAAAAATAAAATGTAATTTTTCATATACACCTTTTTTGACTTAAGAAAACATTTGGCGCAAACTGCTGGGTTTTTAAAATCATACTAGACAACTGAATCCTTCTTATTGAACTACAGTGAATATGATTATTGTTGGGTTATAACTACACCATACACTGGGACTTGATACACTATGAATCGCCATTTCATTTGCAGCCCTAAGTTGTCTCATAACTACACCATACACTGGGACTTGATACACTATGAATCCCCATTTCATTTGCAGCCCTGAGTTGTCTCATAGCTTAACATCATTAAACAAAAATAAAATTACTTAATTAATTTAACCTTTCTTAACATTTTACAATCCATAGTACTTTCTGGTACTTTATTTGCAATTTTTCACAAACTATTATATTTCAAAAGAAGTCTTAGTGACCTTTCTTTCTTCTGGCACTGAATTCTTCATTATTATGTATCATAATGATTGGGGTAGAGAATGCTGAAATCTGTGTGAAATCTTTATTAAAGCCGAGCCTGGGTACCATGAAATGGAAAAATGAGAAATGTTTCACTTTATTGCCATCTTAGGAAAATATCATCCTTAAAATCACTGCTTCCTTTGTTTTTGCTCTCCATTATTAGTAGTAAATTTAAAAATCTTTATTCTCTGCTGGCATTTAGCTCAAATGATAAGCCTCAAGAGTCCTCTTCTAAAACACAAATTTGTTTTTTTCAGCATGCTTTTTTAAAGTATACTTAACAAGAAGCTAATGGATTAGACACAAGTTTGAACAACTCCGTTAGCCTCTTACAAAACTGTAAAAATGCTGCCCCACCTTATCCCCAGAAAGATAAAAACAAATGCTCCTAAAAACAATACCCTTAAGAGGAGAGGAATAGACCAGCTGCCACAACCACTGCCTGAGGCTCTAATGAAGAGCAGACTCAGAGGTGATCTGTGGCAAAGAAGTAAAGGGGAAGTAAGTGGAGACTGTGGATGTGGAGGTGGGAGAATAGTGCATCCCACAACAGGTTATGGATGGGACTTAAGAATTACTATCTATTTATCTCTATGGTGACCTCTATGGTGTAGGGCAGGAAAATATATACAAGCTCTGTTGGGCTCATCTTATACCCGAAGTCTTATGACCTTTAAGAAATTCAATAAAATTTGATTAAAGAGAATCTATTCTATAGAAGAATCAAGGGATAAAACATAAAATCAAGAAACGTAAGATGAATTAGCACTAGTGCTAAGAATTTTACCAATATTATCTCATTTGATTCTCACAGGAACTCTAGGAGGTAGGTCCTATTATCATTCCCATTTTGTTATAGTTGCTATTCATCCTTTGTTCTCAAAGAGGGCCAATGACATCACAATCATGATGTCTTGATTTGAGGCAGATAGCAGTAAAGTGACTTATCTGTAGTTATGTAGTTATTAAGTGTCTGAGAATTTGAAATCAAGGCTTCCTGACTCTATCTACCATAGCACACTGCCTCTGATTTTAGAAACAATTAGAGAAAATTTCACCAATGGTCAAAATCAAGAATAACTATAAAAGGAAGAATCATAAGACCTCAGAAGAAGCTAAAAATCCATACTTTTGAGATACATTTCAAATTTATAAAAATAAAAAGCACATTTAAAAGTAATAATAAAGAATGAGAAAATTATATAACATTACAAACCAGCCTCTGAGTCAGTAACAACCTATTTGGTTGAAGGAGTTTCCTATATCAAATGAAACTGTAGATCAAGCCTCTGTCTTTAAAATTATGATTTTATTAGCTTGCTCAAAGGATAGCAAAGAAAAGTTTGAAAACTTATCCTCCATTTTCCTTTCTTATTAATGTAGAAAATAGAAGTAGAAATCTAATATTACAGAAACATTTAACTCAGGAATCATTAATTTGGAACTTTTTAAAAAAAGTTTTTTGTTGCTATTTTTCAATATAATTGAAATTTCCTTTGTAATCCCATGGATTTTATTTCCATGCTTTAAATTTTTTTTTCTTCCAGAAGGGCTCCATATTCTTCACCAGACTTTCAAAGGTATCCAAGACTCAAAAAAGGTTAATAATTCCTGCTTTCAATTTGCCATCTGGATAAGCTGCTGCCCTGATACTCCTCATTCATTCATTCATTCATATTTTTGTACAAATGGTGTTTTTTATACATTACTAAAATATTCTTGTTTAAGAGTAAACATAATGCCCCCCAAAAATATAGATCCGTGAGAGCAATAAAGTTAAAGAGGAAAAAATAAAAATAAAATAAAATTAATAATAATAATAATAATAATAAGTACAGTCAGGTGGCTGCAAAAACAAACAAAAAAGACCCAAAATCAAATCAAATCAAATCAAATCAAATCAAATCATAATGATAGTCGGGGTGGCCAGGAGGCACAGTGGACAGAACACCAGCCCTGGAGCCAGGAGCACCCGGGTCCAAATCTGGCCTCAGACTCCCAACAATCAATCACCCAGCTGTGCAGCCCCAGGCAACCCCCCCAATATAATAATAATAATAATAATAATAATAATAATAATAATAATAATAATAATAATAATAATAAATTGCTTCAGTCTGTGTTCCAATGACTTCCAGCTCTGTCGCGGGTGGATCACATTCTTTATAAGTCCATCACAAAAGCTACTTCCATAATTTTCCACCATTGCCACTGCTGATCACAACTCCCTCCATTCGTACTTCCCCACTACCATCTACTATATTTTCTCTCTCCTTTTACTCTGTCCCACTGTAGGGTAGCTGAGTAGCGCAGCAGACAGATCCCTGGCCTTGGGGTCAAAAGGCCCAGAGCCCACATACTACCCCTTAGGCCCAGCATCCACCCAGCCCTATGGTCCCAGACAGGCCACCCAATCCCAGCCCCTTGCAAAAAGTAAAAAAGAAAATGTGTTATATCTGACCACTCTCCCACCCACAGTCCATCATCTCCTCCATCACTCACATCCCCCCCTTCCCCCTGTCCCCCTTATCTCCTTCTTACTCTAGATGTCTATACCCCTTTGAATATATATATATATATATGCTGTTTCCTCTCCTAGCCACCTCTGATGAGAGCAAAGGTTCCCTCATTCCCCCTTGCCTTGTTCCTTTCATATCATTGCAATAGCTCATTTTTTTTGCAAGGCAAATGGGGTTAAGTGGCTTGCCCAAGGCCACACAGCTAGGTAATTATTAAGTGTCTGAGACTGGATTTGAACCCAGGCACTCCTGACTCCAGGGCCGGTGCTCTATCTACTGCGCCATCTAGAGTGCCCAGCAATAGTTCATTGTAATAAAAAAAATCTTATTACATGAAATATCTTAGCCTATTCCATCTCTCCTTCTTCTTTCTCCCATTACATTTACCTTTTAGCCAATAACTCCATTTTTACACTATATTATATATCTTCAAATTCAGCTCTCTCCTGTGCTTCATCTGTAAAAACTCCTTGTACCTGCTCTATTAAATGAGAAGGTTCATATGAGTATTATCAGTATCATTTTCTTTTTTAGGTTTTTGCAAGGCAAATGGAGTTAAGTGGCTTGCCCAAGGCCATGCAGCTAAGTAATTATTAAGTGTCTGAGACCGAATTTGAACCCAGGTACTCCTGACTCCAGGGCTGGTGCTTTATCCACTGCGCCACCTAGCTGCCCCTCAGTATCCTGACTCCAGGGTTGGTGCTTTATCCACTGCGCCACCTAGCTGCCCCTCAGTATCATTTTTCTAAGCAGGAATACATGTAGTTCATTATGATTAAGTCCCTCATATTTTACCCTTCTCCATTCTATGCTTCACCTGAGTCCTGTATTTGAAGATCAAACCTTCTGTTCAGCTCTGGCCATTCCAACAGGACCATTTGAAATTCCCCTGGTTCATTGAAAGTCCACCTTCTTCCCTGGAAGAGGACATTCAGTTTTTACTGGGTAGTTGATTCTTGGTTGCATTCTAAGCTCTTTTACCTTCCAGTATATTATATTCCAAGCCCCATGAGCTTTTAATGTAGTTATTGCTAAGTCCTGTGTGATCCTGACTACAGCTCCACAATATTTGAACTGTGTCCTTCCGGCTGCTTGTAATATTTTCTCTTTGACTTGGGAGTTCTGGAACTTGGCTATAATATTCCTGGGGGGTTGGTTTTTCTGGATCTCTTTCTCGGGGAGATCGATAGATTCTCTCAATTTCTATTTTGCCCTCTGCTTCTAGGATATCAGGGCAATTTTCCTGTAGGATTTCTTTAAATGATATCAAGGCTCTTTTCCTGATCATGACTTTCAGGTATTCCAATAATTTTTAAATTATTTTTTCTGATTTTTTTTTCTATATCAGTTGCTTTTTCAATGAGATGTTTCACATTTTCTTCTAATTTTTCATTCTTTTGGTTTTGAAGTATTGTGTCTTGATTTCTTGTAAAATCAGCGGGCTCCCTCAGTTCCATTCTACATCTGAAGGATTTTGTTTTCCTCAGAGAGCTTTCTTATCTCTTTTTCCATCTGACTAATTTTTCTTTTTAAAGCATTCTTCTCCTCAACAACTTTTTGAACTGTTTTATCCATTTGACCTAAGCTGGTTTTTAATATCTTATTTTCTTCAGCATTTTTTTGGATCTCCTTGACTAAGCTGCTGACTTCTTTTTCATGTCTTTCCTGCATCTCTCTCATCTCTTTCTTTCTCCCTCACTTAATTTTCCAAGTCTTTTTTGAGCTCTGTTACAGCCTGAGCCCAATTTCTGTTTTTCTTGGAGTCTTTAGATGCAGGAGCTTGGACTTCCTCATCTTCAGATTGAGTATTTTGATCCTTCTTGGGATCACAGACAAAGTATTTCTCAATGATGTTCCTCTTTTTTCTCTGCTTACTCATTTCTCCAGCCTGTGCATGGTTTTGGGGTGCTTCCTGAGCTTTTGAGTATTATTGGGACCCCCCCCCCCCCCACACACACACACAAGGATCTCTCTCTGTGTGAGGTTCTGTCTTCCCTCCTGGTCTGTGAATGACCACAAGCGCACCCCTCTGCCACGGGGCTGAGGTGTGTGTGGGGTGGGGTCCTGCTCTTCTCTGGGGGTCCTAGACTGCAATCAGGATCTGAATGTGGTCAGAGCCTCAGAGTCCTGTTCCAGGGTCAAAGAACAGACCTTAGGAGTCTCTTGCCACTCCCCTATCTAGGCTCAGCACTCAAGCCTGGGGGCTCCTGCTTAGTGGCTCCACCTGCTTCCAGTTCCTGGATCTGGGCTGCTGGGGCTGCTGCTCACTGAGTGCTTCATGTGCTTGCTCTGGCAGAGGTCCTCCCACTG
The DNA here is from genome assembly GCF_037893015.1 of Macrotis lagotis. Lineage (NCBI taxonomy): Eukaryota > Metazoa > Chordata > Mammalia > Peramelemorphia > Peramelidae > Macrotis > Macrotis lagotis. The sequence continues at coordinate 109,193,571 of NC_133666.1, read as the reverse complement.
ATCCCCCAAGTTGTGCACCTCCGGGAGTAGGTCAGGAAACTGCCCTGCTGCCATGAGCTGCAGCAACCAGCACCCTGGGGCTGCCTCCGGGAGGCTGAAGTTCCTTCACAATGGTCACCCCTCTAACCCCCATGGAGCAGAACCTTTCCCCTATCTTCCTGGTTACCTTGGGCTGGAGAATTGACTCACTGGATCCCCCTCTGAATTCTGTCTCTTGAAAATTATTTTCCAAACTTATTTTATAAGTTTGGAAATATCAGAGAGAGAGAGAGAGAGAGAGCACCTAAGAGAGGATCCTCTCCTGTCCTCATCTTGGCTCCGCCCCCCCCCCCCAAATCGCTCTGATACTTCTAATGACTACTTGAGGCTAGTAAGGATGCTATTAGATTGCTTCTTCTTGAGCATGTTTTTCCTACTGAACAAAAATAGCCACAAGTCTTAACAGTAAGGAACTTGATTTGAAAGATATCTATCTTGCACACTTTACAATATATTTTTAAGCAGAAGGACATTGCAAGAGCAACAAGCCCACAAATAGACAAGTGTCTAACAAATGAACTGGTCCCTACTTATGCTCAAGAAAGAAGTTCATGGGCTGAATAAAAGAATATCAATTAAAGAAAGCATATGTAAGAGAAAAACAAAACATCAAGATCTGAGAAAAAAATGAGCATTAGAAATTAGTGACTAGAAGAATAGTACTTGAATATACTTAAATATATAAATAAAAAGATATTTAAAATGGAAAATTTTTAAATGAAGCTAAGAGAAAAAGAGCTAGTGAATCTTTAGTGGAAATCCTCCCTTTAACAAAAAAGCAGGATGGGCTAAGGCCACTGAGTTAGTATTTAAAAAGACAAAATTTCAGTTCAGTTCAATAACTAATTTCAATAACAGAAAAAAGTAGAATGAAGTAGATTTTCCTCTTCTTTAGTAAATATTAACACAAAACCAGAAAATATAAGAATGATAGATTATCAATCCAAGGTAAAATTTATAACATTAAAAAAAGAAAAAAATCTTTTTAATACTCAGATTTCCTATGTATGTCTGTGAATCATGATATATCAAAATATTCAAAGAATTAAAATTGTGGTTCATTCCAAATGGTAATTTGAGAGTTGTAAGAACAGTCTGAATCATATTACCAATGATTACTTGCATGCACAAAAAGTGGCATAAAATGCATCATCCCGTAAGTACATGATTAGAAAAGGGAATGGGAGTTATATTATAAAAGCAAGGGATAATAGATGGACAAGTTTTGTGCTCATGGTATTCAGATAATGTTAAAATTCTTGGATATATATTTCTTTCTGAGAACTTATGGAATCACAGGGACAAGATTCACAAAGGATGAGAAGGCCCTGAGGGGTATTGATTTGCATTGTTGGAGGGAATACATGTCTCAGAGAGATCACAGATCTACTCAAGAAAATATTAAATATGAATTATATATGCCACCTTATCAAAAGCAAGAGAGATATAGAACAGATTCTAAAATATCTAGCAATAGCTTACAGGAAAAAAACTGTTGCTATATACATATATATATATATATATATATATATATATAGAGAGAGAGAGAGAGAGAGAGAGAGAGAGAGAGAGAGAGAGAGAAGAGCAGTAATGGTGGTAATATTGGGTAAACAACAATTTATTTTTTGAATGTTATTTTATCTTATTTTTTCAATTACATGCAAAGACAGTTTTCAACATTCATCTCTTTGAAAGTTTCTGAGTACTACATTTTTCTATCTCCCTTCCTTCTCTCCTCCCTCCTCATGACAAAGAGTAATCTGTTACAGTTTATAAATATACAATCATGGGGAAAATAATAATTTAAGCCAGACAACATCAAAAGACAAATAGAGATATCATATAATGTTGATGTTGTTCAGTCATGACTTTATTTGGTGCTTTTTTTTTTTTTAGGTTTTTGCAAGGCAAATGGGGTTAAGTGGCTTGCCCAAGGCCACACAGCTAGGTAATTATTAAGTGTCTGAGACCAGATTTGAACCCAGGTACTCCTGACTCCAAGGCCAGTGCTTTATTCACTACACCACCTAGCCGCCCCCATTTGGTGCTTTCTTGTCACAGATACTGGAGTAGTTTGCCATTTCCTTCTCCAACTGATTTTACAGATGAGGAAATTGAGGCAAATAGGATAAGGTGACTTAGCCAGGGTCATACAGATAGTGTCAGAGATCTTATTTGAACTCAGGTTTTCCTGATTCTAGACTTTGCACTCTATCTTACAATTGCTCCTACCTCTCCCTATAATGTTGAAAGGGTATTAAATGAATAAATAGAAATGTTTACTTTATTTCACCAATTAATTGGTTAAATAAAATATTGAAAAGAATTATAGAAACAGATATATAAAAAGAAGACACTCTTCTACTCATCAGAAAAATCTAATAAAAGACTTAAAGAAATTATACATATTATTTGCATATAATAAATATGAATAAAGAACAAGATAATAATACAAAGGCAATTAAAAAAGAACAATTAAAGGAGAATATGAAAAATTATGGAATTGGAAATTTAAATGAACCCATTAATCAAGGAATTAATAATCATTTTAAAATTTAATTAAAAAATGAGGATGAGAGAATAAATGAGAGAAAATATGAAGCCATCAGTATTGAAATTGAAATAAGAGGTCACAACAAATCCTAAGTATATTAAGAATATCATATGATTATAGGATAATATGAATTAAGTAAATGAAGGACTATTTGCAAAAATACAAATGATCAAAATGTACACAATAGCAAGTAAGTAATTTAAATGGTTGTATTTCAGAGAAAGAAATGATGAATCAATTCGAAGCAATGTGGTACAAAGGAAAGAGGACTAAACTTAGTATCGTAAGATCAGAGTTTCAGCCCTAGATCTGAGATTTAAACTTGACCCTCAGTAAATCACTTAGGCTTTTTAGTAATCAGTTTCCTCATTTGTAAAACTGGGCTTGGACTAGCCTAGAGGGTCTCTAAGAACTTTTTAAATTCTAGATCTATGATTGTATTATCAATACATGATCCTGAAAAATAACACGTGGTCCAACTAGGATGCTTTCTAGAGTCTTCAAATAATGTTTCTTATATTAAATAGACTCTCTAAATACTGAGAAAGACTTTAAACTACCCACTTTTTTTTTAGGGAAATGTCTTGATTCTAAAACCTAGTAAAGACAGCACTAAAAAAGCTAAAATGCTATAAATACATATATAAAATAAATAGAATATTTTAAGTCATAAAAATCTAACACAAGCAAGTATGATTTACATGGGAAATGTAAAGTGGATTCAGTTTTGGAAAATGAATAACATAGCATTCCAAGAAATTTCCATTAATTGTATCTCCCAAGGCTCTTCATATGGTGTGTGTGGGTGTCTCTGACCTCTTGAAAGCTGTATCAGGGAGCTGAAATGAGCAAGGAGCCAAGGTTATCTGAGGACAGATTGAGCCTGCTATCTGAAGAACAATCAAACTAATTAAGGACAAGTTTATCACAAGCATTTTGGACCACTACATGATGATTTTTTTTTTTTTGGTCAGGGTTACTTACACCTTCTTGGTTCATACTTCAAGGGATCAAATATAAAGTATAAAAATAGAAAGACATCATAAGATGTAGCAAAGTTTTGATAGAATGCAGCAACCATACACAAAGAAAGCATTAAAGAGAATAAGAATAAAGGAAGGAATCTTATTTCAATATAAAAATTATATTCTTGAAAGGATTTTTTTTTTTTGGTAAGGCAGATGGAGTTAAGTAGCTTGCCCAAGGCCACACAGCTAGGTAATTATTTAGTGTCTGAGACTGGATTTGAACCCAGGTACTCCTGACTCCAGGGCTGGTGCTCTATCCACTGTGCCACCTAGCCGCCCCTCTAAAAATTATATTCTTAAAACACAAAAATCAACAATGTCATAAAAGGCACTGGAATTTTAAAAAATTAAAAAAGCTTAAAATTTTACTAAGAGTAAAATTTAAAATTTTACATAAAAAGCTTAAAATTTCACTAACTTTTATCTTAGTAATAGGAAAAAAATTTAGAATAAAAATTTTTAGAAACAAATCAACAAAATCAGGCACAAATCAAGGATTGGAGGGTAAAATAAATGAAGTTTTTGGTAATATCTATAATATATGTATAAATGGGAAAAAAGTATACATTTACCACTTCTTTGACCTAGTATTAAAACTAGGTTAATAACTGCAATAAGATAATAAGTAAGAAGGGGCAGTTAACTGGCTCAGTGGATAGAGTATTGGGCCAGAGGTCAGGTAGAATCATCTTACTAAGTTCAAATGTAGCCTCAGGTACCTACTACCTATGTGACTCTAGGCAAAAGTCACTTAGCCCTGAACTATTTGCCTAACACAAAAAAAAATCATTTGAATTTTTATATAACACCAAAAAAGACCCAGAACCCATCATTACAAAATAATCACCCATTTGTAACAAAAAAATTTAAAAACCCATTAAATATTTGAAAATTAGCTTACTTGGTTACATGTGACCATTATAAAGAGTATGATATTATCTTGTCCTAGATGAAGAAAAATTTAAAGAACTGAAAGAAAATTAAATGATGGTGCATGATTTCAATCAATATATTAAAAATGATAATACTCCCTAAACTAATTTACAAATTTAATACACCAGCCAAAACAACAATAGTCTTCTTTACAAAATTTAATAAAATCATGAAATATTTGCAGAAAATATTACTGGGAAGAATAACTAAAGGTAGGGAAAGAAGCTGATGAAACTGAATTTTAAAATGTATAATAAAGCAATCATTATCATAATCATTCCCCAAACTGGTAAAAAAAAGAAAAGAATAGTCAAATCAAATAAATTAGATAAAACTTATAGACTATAAAAATAAAAGCTGGACAAAGTTTTTTAACTTAAAAATGCTGAAAAATTAATATGTAAAAAATAAACTCAGATCCTCATTTCATACTATATATCATAATACATTCCAATTAATTCACAGTCTTAAACATAAAAAGAACTATACATATCAGGAAATAGAATGGATGAGATACAAGATAAGATGATTTGATTACATAAAAACAAAAGGTTTTTATATAACAAAGAGCTATTATTATAAAAAAGATGAAATGTATAAGGAAACTGTTTTTAGTGGAAAAATGTTCAAACAATATAAATAAGAGAGGGTATAGATTTTATTTTTAGAATCACTTAAAAGAGTCATGGAAATACAAATCAAAATTTCTAGATACTTTTTCAAGAAAAAAACATTTATTAAGCATCTGTTGTATACTATGTTAAGATGCCATTAGGGATGCAAAAGAAAGGCAAAACCAGTTCCTTATAACATTACAATGCAGTTTTAAAAATTCTGTTTGGCTTATATATAGTCTACCCCCCCAACTCATCTTTCTCTCAATATTAGGTTTTACTGTTAGTGATCCTTGAGGACCACAGCTGTGAGATAATAAGGACAAAGGTCTCCAAAACCCTCTTGCCCCTCTGCTGTTTTGCAATACTGCTGGCTCTGTATCTAGGGACATCTTCATTCTCCTACTTTTGTGTTTGCCCAGGAAACAGCCCATCCTAAGGTAACAGGATTATACCAAAACTGTATAGATAAGGAAGTATGACAAGAATTTGGGCAAGCAACTTTATGATCTTTTTGTATGGTTGACTCTCACTGATTATCTCACGAGATGTTTGTGCTGTCCAAGAGCACTGGCAAGATATATAGAGGTTAAAGATACTCAATAAAGTAGTCTTGTGGTCTTTTGGTCTTTTGTTCCTAAGAAAAAGTGGCTCTTGTCTTTCTTCCTTTCACTGTGAGAACAAGTTCTTTGCTGGTCAAAGAACTCAAGGTAGTTGGTGCACCTTTTCATCTCACTTGGCACCCAACATGGTAGGGGAAGATCCTAGAAGGATTTCAACCACAGGGCAGATCAGCCTCCAGCCCTGTGTAAGGACTGGTGAGGTAAGAATATTCTTATCATGGGACAAGTATTATGGGTTTTGGATAAAGACAGGCACATAAGATTATTATATAAAGCCTTAAAGAAACAGGGTTGTACAGTACAAATTAGAGATATCAGGAAATATTTAGAAGTAGTTTATAAAGCATCCCCCAGGTGCTAGAAAGAATGCCCAGTGACATGAATGATTGGATCATAGTAGGGGAACAAATGACTGAACTTCATAAGCATGAACCAGTCACTGAAGGGATATTTTTTATGCATAATTTAGTTAGATCTGTTTATACAGATGAATGGCACTTACAATGCCCTAGGAAGTTTAACACAGAAATGCAAACTTCTGCTCCTAGGTCTGGTCAAGAGAAGTCCAGCTCTCTGGTCCTTAACAACTTATTGTATACGGATTTGGGTTCTTTAAAAATGAAAGAGAAAGGGTTAACCAGGAAACAATGGATACATTAGAAAAAGAAGTCACAGAATTAGTAGAGAAATGCAGTCAGTTGACTATACTTTCAATAGGTCAAAAATCGGCTAAGAGCATTATGAACAAACCTACAGATAGCCCAAAAGGGTTTGAAAATTCATTAACTAGTTCAGAAAATAAGGAATTTGGCTTATCACCTCTTAAAAAGGGGTTATTTCAGGCACTACAACAGGGAGAAAACCTCACAGATGTGGGAATAATGATGAAGACACTCAAGTGAATCCTAATACTGGACAACAAGCTAGAATCAGAAGACATAATGTGGTTCCTTATTAGTCAAATAAAAGTTAAAGAAGACAGTTAAAGAATATGGGGTGAAATCACCCTGTATACATTTGCAGTTAAAAAATTTGGAAACTACCGTTCTTACACCAAATTATTGGAAAGTAGTAATCAGGGCTTGTCTAACACCTGGTGAAGCAGTAGCATGGATGTCAGAATTTACAGAACATTGCAGGAATGCAGCAGCTTCATTAAATCCAGGGAATCCAATCAATACTAATACAGACTTTGAGCAAATGACAGGAACTGGACAGTATTGTACAGATGGTCAGCAGATCACTTATACTTTGGAAACTTATGAAAGACTTGCAAAATGTGCAACAGAGGCTTGGGGTAGAGTCCCTGTATCTGGAGAAAGTAAAAAACCCTTTGCCACTATCATACAAAAACCTGATGAACCTTTTGTTGACTTTGTGGCCAGAATGCAGGATGCTGTAGCTAAGAGTATGGGGGACACCCCGGTTACGGACACTTTACTGAAACAATTGATAAGAAATAATTATAATACAGATTGTAAAAAAGCCTTAATAGGGAGCAGACGGGATGCCTCATTGGAAGAGATGATTCAAAGATGTTCTAGCATAGGTTCTGCAGCATATGCAGCCGAAATCATGGCTTGAGCTATGGCTAGGGGCTTTAATAAAAGTAACATAAAATGTTTCAAGTATGGCAGGATTGGGCATATGAAGAAAGACTGCTGCGATAAAGGAGGAAAGAATAGCCTGACCACACCCTGCCCTAAATGTAAAAAGCCAGGACATTGGGCAAGTGAATGCCATTTAAACTCAATGTTGGGCAGCATCCCATTGGCCCAGGGAAACAAATGGGTAATGTTAGGAGTAGAAACGTAAGTGAATCAAGAGACAAAGGAATTAAGATAGAAATATCAGGAGTTAACCTCTCACAGGGAACAATTTTAATTGATCTCCTTTCCCAAGGGAATTATTTGATCAGGGCCAATACTACATTTCTTTTACCCATACAAGAAATTCACTCCAAGTACAGACTATACTGGCTTACATGTTCAAGTAGCTATTATTAAAAGGAAAGGAGATTTCAGTTTTTAATCCCTTACAAAATCACATAGAAATTGATGATAATCAGGTAGTGGTACAAGGAATATTACTAACATCAGTAAGTGACACACCTTAGGAATGTTTACTGCCTCAAGGCTACTTTCCAAGCCTCAAGACCAATGATTACTCTAAAAGTAGGAAAAAGAAACTTTAAAGGGATGCTAGACACTGGTGCTGATAAAACTATTTTTCCTATTAGCATTTGGCCTCATAACTGGCCTCTGAAGGCTACAGATAATCAGCTTTTGGGTGTAGGTGGATTACAGGACACTCAGATATCAAAATATTATTTAGATTGGGAACTTGAAGATAAACAAGGTAAAATTAGACCTTATGTGGTACAAGGACTTCCATGATTTTATGGGGAAGGGACTTGCTCATACAAGCAGGACTCACAGTCTCCATGGATTTTTCATAGGGGCCACTGTAGAAAAGGAACAAAAAGAACAACTGATGCCCCCCTAAGACAAAATGGAAGTCAGATGAGCCTATTTGGATAGAGCAGTGGCCCCTTAGATCAGAAAAAATACAGGCTCTAGAACAAATTATTAAAGAACAGCTTGAGAATGGGCATATTGAGGAAAGTACCAGCCCCAGGAATTCTTCAATCTTTGCTATTAAAAAGAAATCAGGTAAATGGAGGATGCTTACTGATCTCAGGGCTGTAAACAATTCTATGGAATCAATGGGAGCTTTACAACCTGGACTCCCTCATGCCAATATGATTCCGGAAAATTGGCTTTTATGGGTAATTGATATTAAAGATTGTTTTTTATTCTATACCCATACATGCAGAGGATGCTATTAGATTTGCCTTCTCTATACCCTCTGTTAATTTAAATTCACCCATGAAATGGTTTCAGTGGTGGGTATTGCCACAAGGGATGAAGAACAGCCCTACAATGTGTCAATATTTTGTGGACAAGATATTACAGCCTATCCGAAATACTTTTAAGGGTATTATTATTCTCCATTATATGGATGATACACTAGCATCTCATCATAAAGTTAATCTTTTAGAGACAGATTTACAGGAGTTGGAAAAGGCTTTAGCATGTCAAGGTCTCAAAGTAGCTCCTGAAAAAATCCAGAGACATCCACCCATTAATTATCTGGGACAAATGATCAATCCTACACAAATAAATATTACACCCCCACATTTAGATATAAGTAAGGTAAATATATTACATACATTACAAAAACTACTAGGAGAAATACAATGGATAAGACCAAAAATCTATTTGCCTTATGATACCTTGAAACCCTTGCATGATATGTTAAAGGGTGATCCAGCTTTAAATTCACCAAGAGAATGGACTCCCTGAGGCTGTTCAAGCCATTTCTCAGTTCACTGAAACCCTAAAAAACACTTATACCATAAGGATTGACCATGGTATTCCACTTGATATTACTATACTTAATACGCCTTATATGCCTACTGGTGTCATTCATCAAGGGACAAGAATTGCTGAATAGATACATAAAAGGGTTTAAACCAAGGAAAAACATTGGTTATGTATGCCACTATGGTAGCTCAGCTCATACATAAGTGTAATTCCCTAGTATTACAAATTAGTGGAAGTATACCTAATAACACCTACACACCATTTTCATTAGATATTATAAAAGGATTTATTATGGAAGATCCTTTTTGGCAAATAGTTGTAAATAATAAATTTTGCGCTGGGACCCCATTGTTAATAAAGTCATTATTTCAGATGTGGCCTTGGGATGAATCAAAGACAGTGAAAATGGAACCTGTGCAAGGTTATAATGTTTATACTGATGCCACAAAGAAACATAAGGCCTCTATTTATTGCCCAGCATTGAAATTGTTAAAAACCATAGAAACTCCTTTTGATTCTACTCAAAAGAATGAACTCTATGCTACTATTTTTGCTACTTCCATCCCTCATCCCATCAATTTGATTATAGACAGTCAATATGTGGCAGGTATCATAGTCTGAATAGAAACTGCATTTATTAAACGAAGTGATAATGTAATGTTACAATTGTTTCATGATTTACAGTCTTCAATTAGGGCACCATCTTATTCTATGTTCTGCATGTATATTCGTTCACACTCAGGGCTGTCTGGTCCCCTTGTTGAAGGCAATGATATAGCTGATAAACTGTTGGTAGGTGCAGTGGGGGAAGCCTGTGGAACTTATGAATGGTTTCACCTCTCTGCACGGTCCCTTAGACTTTTATATCATATTTGCAGAGAAGAAGCCAGACAGATTGTAAAAGTGTGTTCAATGTGTCCCTTTTCAACCTCCTGATCAGTCCCTGATCCCTAGGAACCCTAGGGATACCTTTCCTAATGAATTGTGGCAAATGGATGTTACTCATGAACCCTCTTTTGGCAGACAGAACTATGTTCACATAACGGTGGACCTTTTCTTCATTTATTATGGCCACACCACTGTCTGGGGAATCAGTTAAGGATGTCATTTGTCACTTAATATCCTGTTTTTCCGTTCATGGTGTCCCTGCTTCTATTAAGACTGATAATGGTCCAGCCTATGTTTCTTGGTCTTTCAAGTCCTTTTGTGAGGAATTTCATGTGATTCACATAACAGGAATTCCTTACAATCCCCATGGTCAGGCTGTAGTAGAACATGCCAATAAGACCCTAAAGACCTTTCTTCAAAAACAAAAGAAAGGGGAGTTTGGGAGTAAACCCAAGATAAGAATAGACATGGCATGTTATACATACAATTACCCAACCTTTAATGAAGACCATATTACCCCAGCCATGAAATATCACTGTTCTTCCTTAACAAAGAATTGTGCCAAAGGACATAAACTAATTGCACGACCAAAGCACGATGAACAGGTTATGTGGAAAAATCGCGATGGAATTTGGAAAGGGCCTAACAAGGTACTAACAAAAGGGTCAGGTTTTTCTTTGTGTTTCTACAGATGAAGGAACTGAATGCTGGATTCCTCAAAGGAATGCATGGACTGTCTTTGAAGGGACAAAGATGCAAAACACGGAGGAGATGATCACATAGAAGAGGAACAGGAAAACATAAACCCAACCTACAAAAAATATTAAAGATTATGATGCTGTTATCTCAATTAAATATTGGTGCAGAGGCCCAACAGGAAGAAGCAAAAAGCCACCATGGGTCTTTATCATATTTGGTAACTTGTCTCAAATAATTCAGCCACAATTTGAATGGCATACTTCTGGTAATTATATCAACCCCCACCCCTGTTAAATTCAATTTTACAGGACTTTCAGGGAAATCCCCTCTTTGCTTTTCCAAGAATAATGAATGATAGGTGTGTTCCAGTAGTTCTAGTGACTTATCACTTAACAGAAATTCCCAATGACTATCCCATTTCCACAGACAATGCCAAACCTTACGAATTATAGGATACAATGTGATACTTTTGGGATCAATGGGACATTTTATAATGTCACTGGACAAAGATCCTATTTTCCTTGTACTATGGGATCTAGATACTTGCATCCAGAGTTATATCCACACATGATTAAATGTAGTACACAGCAAGCTACTTGCTTCAAGGACTATGTGTCATGGCACAATGGCTCACTTCCAAATGGAACACTTTATCATGGGTTCCCTGCTCCATTATGCCTGAATAAGGCGGGAAAGACTTTGGGGGAAGGATGGAAAATAGCTAGGGTTATGGGAAGGAATAAGATCACATACATCCAACAGGACTAGCTCAACAGATGTACTGATGGGAAGGGCTTGTTTGCATTTATGTCTGGATCTCAAGTGAACATAACTACGATTAACAATTATTATAATATATCATGCATGAATTGTACTGTATCAGAATGTATAGGTAGAGAAGTCAAAGGAACATTCATAGTTACTAGACCAAGATATGTTATGATACCTGTAAAAGCCCAGGGTTGGTATCAAAGTAGGGCTGATCAAGTATTTTCAGAAATAGAAGAAAAGAATATCTCACTCTCCTATAGCCATCAGAGAGAAAAGGTGTATTTCATGTGTTATCTTGGGAATATCTGTATTAATATCTCTTATTGTTTCATCAATTTCCTTAGCAATGTCTGTAAGTACTGTAAGAAACAAAATAGTACAGGCTCAATTTCTGGAAGAATTAGTTAAGAATGTCTCTTTGGGGTTTAAAGAACAGCAAATTATAGATGAAGAATTTTGTAAGGCTATCAAAGTACTAAGGGATACTATCAAAAAATGTCGGAGATAAAGTAGATATGATAGAATATAAGGCTAGTTTAGCATGTGATTATCGATATTCCTCTTTTTGTTTGATAAAATTACAATATAATGAGTCACATCATTCATGGGACAGGATTAAGAATCACCTCAATGGGGTTATAGATAATGGTAATATTTCTATGCAAATTGAAGATTTATATGACTTAGCTCAACAAATTAATGATGCTTCTAAAAATTATCTTTTGCTGATAAGACTGCTCAAAACAGTATTGATTATTTTAGTCGTTTATCCTTTCCTTATTGGGGACAGCATGCTCTGTACACAATTGGAGCAACTATTGGAGCCACTATTAGGTTTTAATTATCTTGTCATTTCTTGCTCAATTTGCCATTTCTGCTATAAGTTCCAACATTGATCATATGAAGTCCTGTATTTGGCAAAACAAAAGAAGGGGAAATGTTAGTGATCCTAGAGGACCACAGCTGTGAGATAGCAAGGACAAAGGTATCTAAGACCCTCTTGCCCCTCTGTTGTTTTGCAATACTGCTGGCTCTGTATCTAGGGACATCTTCATTCTCCTACTTTTGTGTTTGCCCAGGAAGCAGCTCATCCTGAGGTAACAGGATTATACCAAAACTGTATAAATAAGGAAGTATGACAAGAATTTGGGCAAGCAACTTTATGATCTTTTTGTATGGTTGACTCCCATTGATTATCTCACGAGATATGTTTGTGCTGTCCAAGAGCATTGGCAAGATATATAGAGGTTAAGGATACTCAATAAAGTAGTCTTGTGGTCTTTTGGTCTTTTGTTCCTAAGAAAAAGTGGCTCTTGTCTTTCTTCCTTTCACTGTAGGTGAGAACAAGTTCTTTTCTGGTCAAAGAACTCAAGGTAGTTGGTACACCCTTTCATTTCGTTTTACTTCTAGCCCCCATCCTTTTCTCCCCTCAGCATCCTATAATCTAGCCATACTGGCATTCTTTCTCATTGCAACTCTAGAGTTCTTGCCTTTGCCCTAGCCATCCTACAAGCATAACAACTCTCTCTCTCCTCACCTCAACTGCATTGAGTATCTGCCTTCCTTTTAAGACAGTGCTTCCCATTTAATGACTCAAGAATCCCTTGTGCTCTCACCATGATGAGCCAAGGAGTTTGTGTTAAAAATTCTTTAATGGTGTCTTAAGCAGTAACTAATTGCATACTATTATGTCTAGTATATCAAGTTACTCTGGGGGTTCATCACATTTGATTTTATTGAAAGATGTTTGAGGAACCAAAATGTCAGGAACCACTGCTTTAAAACAGAACTCAGGCAACATCTTCTGTATGAAGCTATATTGTACATATTTGTATTTATTCATTTCATATTCATGTTATATTTGTAAATGTACTTATCTCCTCTATTAGAATGGAATCTCCTTGAGAGTAGGGATTACTTTATTCTTTGTCTACTTATCCACAGTGACATTATATAAAAAGTAGATGGGGGGGTAGTTTGAGGGGGAAAGGAAGTAGCAACTGGGTACCCAAGGAAATGCTTCTTGTAAAAAATGGGATTTGAGCTGAGATTTGAATGAAGTCAGGGGAATCTGGAAGTGGAAGAAGTGAAGAGGGAGGATATTCAGAGCATAGAGGACACTGCAGATAATAAATATTTGTTAGGATGATTGATTTTAAATAACTATGAAGATTTGCAACAAATCTTCATGCAAGGGTGTGAAGTCTTCAAGGCTAGGTGAAAAGAGTTACTACAATTTTGTAAAAAAGAAAATTCATCCCCAAATAGAGATATTTAAGAATAAATAATGGATACAGAAGGGGACAAAGAAGGAATAAATAATGAGCTATTGTGGCCATATTATAAGTTGGATTTAATTTAAAATATAAATAGTTATAAATGTATTTAATTGTGTTGTTGATATTTAAGGTTATATTAGTATTAATTTTTTTCCAGTATAATTACTAACGGGAGCACCCTGCTTTAAACACTTGAAGTAACTGCAGGATGGGCTATCCCTGGTTCTCTTCTCCCTAAAAAGACCATGAATTCATAACATATGACACAGATCCTCTTTCTCGAAACCAAATGATGCATATATGTGGGGATGAGTACACAGGTTGGGGGGAGGAAACAGAGTTCTAGGCTTACACAGTACCAATATAGCTTTAAAAAAATAATTTCTGCTTAGCCAAAATAGTAGGACCCATATTTCTCATTTACATCTGCTTCCACTGAAGATTCCATGGCAATATACATTCGAGAGCAGGTGTATTGCCTGGAGGAAATTTGACTTGGAGTATTTTTGAAAAGTCAAAACATGGGAGAGTCTACCTCATTAGCAAAGCAGAAATCTCATCTTTTCTGCACTAGAACAACTGGGTCTTTCTTTAAAAACTGGCAGTTCTGGTGAATGCCTCATGGGAGCTCAAAAATTTCTAGTGAGCTTAAGATAATGCTGACTCATTTTTCTAAATCTAATTTGGAAAGCAGCTAGGAAGGAAGGAAGGAAGGAATTGTTTTCTAACCAGTTTAGTTCCTATTCTAAAAGAAGGAAGGAAAGAAGGAAGGAAGGGGGAGGGAGGGAAGAAGGATGGAAGGAAACATGAAAAAAAGGAAACAAGCATTTATTAATCTTCTTCTATATGCTAGAATGGGTAGTATTTAAGTCAAACTGAGAGCTATTAAAGACCCTAGCTTAAAAAAGGTCAAGGTTTCCCTCTGCATCCAGGTCCATCTTTAGTCATCCTAATCCAATCTGGCCACTGGACACAGATGTCTTTGGAGAAGAAAGTGAGGCTGGTGACTTCACAGCATCCCTCTCTTAAATCTAACCCTAACATTATAGTCTTCTTCTAAAACCATGGACAACCAAAAACAGGTGTTATATTCTAGATACTAGTGTTTTTACAAATATTATCTCATTTGATCCTAATAACAGTTCTAGGAGAGAGGTGTTATTATTATCCAACTGAAACAGGCAAAGATGGACCAAATAGCTAGTATCAGATCCAGAGAATGGATTTGAACTCAGGTCTTTTTGATTCCAGACACAGGGATCTAAAGATCCCACATTTTGTAATCATTAGAATTTTGGAATGTTACAAAGCAATATGTGTTAAAGATAGCACACACACCCCAGTCCATGCTCCCAAACACACATATAAAATGTTGGAGTTGGCATCAAGAAGACCTGAGTTTGAAGTCTTCTCCAGAATATTACTAATTTAGTATCTATGAGCCAATCATTTAACCTCCCTCAGCCTCAGTTTCCTTATCTGTAAAAGGGACTAGTACCTACTTCAAGTCATATATTTCAAAGTGGTCAAAGACAGGAAAAGAATCCATGCGAACAAGTTTTTCTATAAGGGAACTGAAACTTCACATGTTTAATCACAGAAAATAGGTTGGATAATGAGATATTAAAATAATCATAAAAAGACAACTAAGTCCAGTGATCATTTCATAGAGCAGGGAAGAAGGGACAGAGAGAGAGAGACAGAGAGAGAGAGAGAGACAAAGACAGAGACAGAAAGACAGATGGACAGATGGACAGAGAGATAGACAGAGAGAGACAGAGACAGACACAGAGAGAGAACACTGAGAAGTTTTGCCTGAGAATTTTCTCTCTGGGGGCTTGGAGCACCTAAAATATTCAGTCTATTACATTAAACTGACTGTGTAGATAGAACTGTCTTCAAGTTTTGAGGAAAGCAAATTGCCTGAGGCTTTTTGATACTGATCCAGAGGTTGGTCTTTTTATTTACTGGTTTGGACCTCAACTCTGACTTTATTAATTAATTTGTTTGTTTGTTTAGGTTTTTGCAAGTCAAATGGGGTTAAGTAGTTTGCCCAAGGCCACACAGCTAGGTAATTATTAAATGTCTGAGACCGGATTTGAACCCAGGTACGCCTGACTCCAAGGCCCATGCTTTATCCACTATGCCACCTAGCTGCCCCTCAACTCTGACTTAAAGTCTGCCTTCTGGATACTGTTGCTCTATTGCCTCCTCAACTTGTTTCAGATTGGGCATGTCCTCTGTCTCTATTGCTTGGATACTCTTCTTTCTGACATGGTATTGAGCACAAATCAGACAAATCTTTTGCTTCTGTTCCTAAGTCTTCATGGTCCAAGAGCCACCTCTACTGTCCCTTGCCCCTAAAATCCTGGGTTATCATGGAGGTTACTAAGACCCTCCCCCCACCCCCTACCACTGGGGCAAGACAGAAAATTGCTTTTGTTATGTTATATTTGAACAACTTTCAAAAGGAGTTGTTCTAATAATTCATTTATAAATTCAAGCACAGAACACTTTCCCCCACAGAAAATGCATTATAAACATGAGTTCTGTTCCCAGGCTTTTCCCGAAATGTCTGTACCTAAGAACCAGTCCAGCTAAATTTATAGACTGGTCATCAGGCTATCTTGGCTATAGATATAAGAAACTGTGATCTACATTATAGGTTCATAGATGTGGAAAAGACCACAGATTCGTCTAGTACAAATCCTGGAAGAGATCAAGGTCATCACTTTATTGATAGGGAAAGGGAGGCCCAGAAATGTGAATGTGATTTCCCATACAAGTACCAAGTGGCAAGGCTAAAATTTGAACCAGGTGGCACAATGAAGAGAGTACCAGGCCTGGAATCAGGTAAACTCATGTTTCTGAGTTCGAATATGGTCTAAGACATTTAGCTGTGTGACAATCACTGTTTGTCTCAGTTTCCTCATTCATAAAATGACCTGAAGAAGTGATGGCAGCAAACCACTCAAGTGTCTTTGCCAAGAAAACCTTAAATGGGCTCATAAAAAATTAGACACAATTGAAATAACTGAACAACAACACTTATAACTCCACATCTGGCACCCTTTCCATTTTTTACTTTACTGACAGAGGGCATAGCAATACTCATGAAATTATGCATTTTTGAAGTGGATGATGTTTTTGCAATAAAAAGTATTAAAAAAATATTTTTGTAATACTGCTAATTAAAAAAATCAAATGAGGGATAGAATTTTTTAGGGCCTCCTTCTAATCTTAAGTATTGGTTCTTATAGAAAAATGGTTTATCCTAGCAGATTGGTACATGCTAAGGCTGACAGCACTCTAGAGCTCAGAAGTTTTGAATTGCAACAACCCTAAAACAATCATATACTGTACTATATCTGTGCACCAAGAAGGAGCAAGGGATAAAACTTCAGACTGTCCACAGATTGAATCAGTCTAGGTCAGAAACAGAGCAAGTTAAAGATTTTTATCCCAAATGAAATGGGATCAAGTCCATGAATGGCCTCTGTTTCCATCCTGGGAAAGAAAAGCAATTGCAGTCTTCTTGTTTGTTTTACAAGGCAGTCAAGGTTAAGTTACTTACCCAGGGGCACTTAGCTAATAAGTGTCAATTCTCTGAGACTGGATTTGAACTCCAGTTCTCCTGTCTCAGTAGTCTCCACTATACCACCTACCTGCCCCTAAGGAGTCCCAGTCTTTAAAAAAAAAAAAAATAGAAATGTTGGTTTAATTGGAAGATGATTAGAAGTTATAAGGAGATTTCTGGTAATATTTATAAGGGGAATTCTGTGCATTTCTTGAGTATTTAATAGCACTGGTTCTTTACTGTGTCTAGTTTCACTTAGAAGCTTAAGGCTTACCTTTTCTTTGATACTTTAGCATTACCTACCAAGATTAAACTCTTAAAAAAATCACAACAAATCACAATGCAACAAAGATAAAGTGAAAAAAACAAACATATTTTTCCTGAGAGAACCAGGCAAAAAAGAAAGGAGAGGGCTTAAAAGTGTATGTGTAATCGGGCAGCTAGGTGGCGTAGTGGATAGGAGTCAGGAGTACCTGGGTTCAAATGGTGTCTCAGACACTTAATAATTACCTAGCTGTGTGGCCTTGGGCAAGCCACTTAACCCCGTTTGCCTTGCAAAAACCTAAAAAAAGTGTATGTGTAAGTGTGGAAAAAGAGACCACTTGAGGAGCTTGAGATGCTTCAGTGCTTCAGAGAAAGTCGATACTATTGCTGGTTCTTGAATATCTTCCATCCCTCTCTGCATTTCAGAGGTAGCTATTGGAGGGAGACATGGATGCAGTATTGTAGGGAGTATTTTTTTTTTTCTTCATTCTAGAAGAAGACCAAGACATCAGGGAGGTGATGCCAGGACAAGCACATGAATTGGATTTGAGTGAGGAGGCCCTGTGCTAAGTCAGTCACAAGCTTCACTTTCTCTTCTAAAGTTATCTGAGTCTAGTGGCAAGATATGGATCAGGACCACTTGAGATGATCCTGGATGTGAGGCAATCAGGGTTAAGCAACTTGTCCAAGGTCACACAGCTAGTGTCTAAGGCTAGATTCAAACTCCTGTCCTCCTGACTCCAAGATCAGCACTCTAGCCACTGTGCCACCTAGCTGCCCTCTTGCAGGAAGTAAACATATGGGGAAGACCTTGGGTGTTGGAAGAGGTGGTTTGTGGTGATTAAAAGTCAGAGTTATTTGAAAGCAATGGTATGGAAAGAGAGAGAGTAGTTTCAGTGAGGAGGCAGCTAGGTGGTGAAGCAGATAGAATGCCAGGAGACTCCATTTGAAATCTGGCCTAAGACATTTATTAGCCAAGTGACTAAGCACTGCTTAATCCTGTTTGCCTCAGTTTCCTTATATGCAAAATGAACTGGAAAAGGAAATGGTAAACCACTACAGTATCTTTGCCAGGAAAACCCCAAATAGGGTCCACTGAAACAATAAGAAGTTTCAGTGAGCATATACTCAAGAAGGGCCTGAGGGAGAAAGTGCTTTATTTTAGGTTTACTTGTGCCCCCCGCCCCCGCTTTTGGAGGGACAAGTACGAAGGTTGAGGATGTGTGCTCTCATTAGATAGCTTTAAAGTTAGAAGAGTCTTTAGTGACATCCTCTTTAATCCCTTATTTTGCAAATGACTTACAGAGAAGTGAAGTCAAAAAGGAAATAAATGGATGTCAGACCCAGAAAGTGAACCCTGTCTTTCTGACTTGGAATCCTGTATTCACTCTTTTCAGTGTATCATGCTATTTCCTATGCTGTTCAAGTTTCAAGAGTGGGTTAAAGAGTAAAAGTGAGAACAAGAGAAGGCTGTAAGTCCTCTGTTCTCTTCTGCTCTCACTTTTACCTGTTAGACTATTTCTGAAAACTTGGCAACCCAAGTTTCTATCCTAAAAGGCACAATTACTGCTTCTCCTACTATTAGCAACTTGCTCTAGTATCCTGGCTAATTTCTTCTCCTAACTATCCTCTGCATAACTGCCAAAGTTACATTTCTAAAGCACACGTCTGACCATGTGACTATCCTGTTCAAGAAGTTTCCCTTTTATCTGTAGAATAAAATACAAATACTTTCCTGTTTGGCATTTGATGCCCATCACCATCTGGCTCCAGTCTAACTTTCTAAGCTTAATAACAGATTGCTCTCTTTCACATAATTTTTTGATCTACCCAAACTGATTCTATACCCTGTCCCTCAAACTGGATGCTCCATATCTGCTCAGTCTGTCCTCCTTGCACAGAATCCCTATAATTCTTCAAAGTTCAATTCAAATGCTATCTCTGATATGAAGCCTTTATTGATCTCCTTTATCCCCAATTACTTTGCATTTACAACGTACATATTTTGTATCTTTTCATAGGTGACCCTGCTGTTGGCCTCAAGAGAGTGTTCAGTTACCTCTTCCACATCGAGACTCTCCATCACAGTTTGAATATATATACCAGTTGGCCCAAGAAAATAAATGGGAATTTTGGGAGAGTTTTGTTGAAGTCACAGGTGATACCAAAGGCCAACAGACACAGAGGCCATGACCAAATATTTAATCCATTTATCATAAGTACTATAAACACACCAGAAAATAAAAAGAAAAACTTCAGACTTCTTCTCTGATATGAAGGGAGGGTTACACTTTTTTTTTAAATTTCATTTATTTAAGGCAATTTAAGGCAATGGGGTTAAATGATTTGCCCAAAGTCACATAGCTAGGCAATTATTAAGGGTCTGAATTCAAATTTGAACTCAGGTCCTCCTGACACCAGGGCGATTTCTCTATCCACTGCACCACTTAACTGCCCCCCACCAACAACCCCCCTTGGGTCACAAAATTTTATGTGAATTTTCCAGATAATGGGACTACTCTGTTTTTATTCCTATATCTTCAGTGCTAAGAAACGTGTCTAGCATATACTAGGCACTTGATAAATGTTTGTTGAACTGAATATCATAATAGACAATACATTCTTAATAACTGATCATGAAATTCCCCTCTTTAGAAACAGATACTCCTCCATTTAACTGCCACTGAGTATAGAACATATGATATGTGCCTAATTTTACAGACAGAAAATAATGGAGAAAATGGCTAAATTAAGTCTTAACATAAATTGTTATGAGGAAACAGTTTTTGTGAGAGATTATCTGTCTTACAAAGCTATAGAGAAGAAAGAAAACTAGCCCACATTCATCTAAAATGTTCTCAAGAGCAGAAACTAATATTGGAAACTTTTCAAGCCTGAAAGAGGCTGCTTTATAGGAGACTATAGGGTGACAAGCCCCCTAAATCAACTACCAGGTGTTGATGCCAAACCACAACAGTTTGGTTGCTAAATAATTCTTGAACTCATAGATAGAGATGAAAACAACCTTCCAGTCCAATCCCTACATTTTACAGTTGCAGAAAATGGGGACAAGTATGATGAAATGACTAGTCAAAGTAAGCTACAGAATTAGCATTCAAGTCAAGGTCCTCCAATTCAAAATCCAATGCTTTTTTCATTATTATTACTCTGTCTTCATTAATTGAAGGTTTGAGTCTTGATGGTTAGTGATGGCAAATAAAGATGTAATTATAATAAGAAATTGGCCAGTAATTAGATTTTTTGTTCATATAGGATTTTGAAAAAGTTCATAATTCAAGGTGGTGAATCATTGTTTCTTTTTTCCTAATCTGATTCAATGTGCCAAAAGGAATAAATGAAAAGCATGGATTAAGTGCTTAATCACAAATATTAAAAAGTGAGGTAGTTTCTGTCCTTAAGAAGTTACATTCTAGGGGTGGCTAGGTGGCGCAGTGAATAGAGCGTTGGCCCTGGAGTCAGTAGGACCTGAGTTCAGATCCGACCTCAAGACACTTAATAATTACCTAGCTGTGTGGCCTTGGGCAAGCCACTTAACCCCATTTGCCTTGCAAAACCCTAATAAAAAATAAAGTTACATTCTAGTATGAAAAGACAACACATACTGGGGAATGCCATGGAAGAGTGTTTTGGTCTAAGAAGTCAAAGGGAAGATAAAGAAGCCAAATTAATCAACTAATAGTCCCTTTCTGGAAGCAACAGTGGTGCTTGGCTCAAGGGCAGGCATTCCAAAATGGAATGGATTAAGTCCCCCAGGAGGACTGGCATCACTGATCCACTTATAAAAATAGAAATTTGAAGATAATGGAAAAATGAACACTCAATTTTGAGTATGGTGTCATAGGAAGAGTATTAGATTTAGATTAGATTAGATTAGATTTAGAATCAAAAAATCTTGGTTCAGTCCTGACTCTAACACTTACTAGCTGGGTGACCCTTAAACAAATTGCTTGACCTTTGACCTTAGTCACATCATCTGCAAGACAGCAACTGCTGCTTGCCCAAGCTACTTCACTGGTTTGCTGTTAGAAAATGTGCCTTGTAAACTGTAATAAAAGCTATAAAAATACAAGTAACTATTATTGTCTATGCAAGAGCTTTACAAATCTAAATGGGAGAGATGGATTTGCAAAATCTAACAATTTTTTTCTCCATAAAT